>NW_015176113.1:35883-43731 GCF_001447785.1 Gekko japonicus | reverse complement strand
CCCTACTGAGGTCCCTGTCCTCCCCGGGCTCCACCCCCAAATCACCAGGAGTTTCCCAACTTTGATCTGGCAACCCTACCCTCTATCTCCTGCCGGTGGCCAGGCGGGACCTGGCATCCCGACTTTAAAGCCCTTATCAGCCTGGGACCCACATACTTGGTGGGCTGTTCTTCCCGGCATGAGCCTTCCAGAGCCTTGTGCACCGCGCAGCAGGTGGGAGTCCCAACACCAGTGGAGGTGGAGGACTGTTTCTGCTAGGGTTGCTAGGCAGTGCCTGGCACCCAGCAGGAGGGTTGTGAGTGGGGGCAACTGCACTGCAGGAGGAAAGTTTAAAAAGTAAACAGGCTGGCGAGTGGAAAAGAGTCAGGGAGTGAATTCCCCTTGGAGCTCTGGGAAAAAAGCAGATGCAGGAGCGGGGTAAAGCAACAGCAGCGGCTGAAGCGTTCTGGCAAAGCCTTTTTTTGTGAGCATTCATTGTGAGAAGTGTGAGCATCTTTGTGAGCATTCAGGAAATACTTACAGGAAGTTCTGACCATGGAGTTCCTGATGATTCCTAGAGCTACCTGGAAGAGACAAAGGTCGCTCTAGGAATCACCAGGAACACTGTGGTCAGAACTTCCTGTAAGAAGACAAGGCCTTATTTTCATTTTTAAGTTCCCCCCCCTCCCAGGACAATTGTGCCCTTTCCCTCATTTGGCTGCTGTTTCCACCCACCAATCAGGGGAGCATCAGAGCCACAGTTACCTCAAGGTCTTCTGCCATAAGTGGGCAAATGGGGACCCTAGTTTCGGCCCAGAATTTGTCCTTTCCCCCCACCCATAGCAGCTTGAGCCCTTGGCCGCCGAAAGAAGTGTGAGCGGCACCATCTTTGTGAGCATTCAGGAAACGCTGAAAGGCAAGAAGTGTTTAGAAGGTCCTTCACTGTTATTTCTTGTTAGTGCTCGCGGGCCCTGATAATCGTGGTTCTGTCATTCGGCATATATGTTAATGCAATAATTCTAACATTCATTGGCATTTTGGTGGAGTTTGCACAGAGAGTGTGTTGAGTGACTTTGGCCCCAGTCACACGGAGAATTTGCCGTGTGAAAGGCACGAATGTCAGGCAGATTTTCAGGGCGCAATCACTAGGGTTGCCAAATGTTACCTACCTTTCTGGCGGGGGACTCCTGCGCGGCTCCCGGTGCACATGCGCGCGCCGCATTCACGTCACAGGAGTTTTCCCTTGTATGGCCATGGCCCCGCCCCCAGCATGCCCGGCGTCATAACGTCACTTCCCTGTGACGTGCACGCTGGGGCGGGGTTCCCCCCGGGGCCCGATTCCCCGGCGTCGGGGAACAGGCCTCTGGGGCGGGGGGATTTCCGCCCCCCGGGGGGATTTGGCAGCCCTAGCAAGTATTTGGCAGCCCTAGCAATCACACCGCAACATCTGGGAAGCATAGTGCACCCGTGGCCAACCCGTGGCGTCCTGCCGCTGAAAGGCAAGAAGTGTTTAGAAGGTCCTTCACTGTTATTTCTTGTTAGTGCTCGTGGGCCCTGATAATCGTGGTTCTGTCATTCGGCATATATGTTAATGCAATAATTCTAACATTCATTGGCATTTTGGTGGAGTTTGCACAGAGAGTGTGTTGAGTGACTTTGGCCCCAGTCACACGGAGAATTTGCCGCGCGAAAGGCACGAATGTCGGGCGGATTTTCAGGGCGCAGTCACACTGCAACATCTGGGAAGCGTAGTGCACCCATGGCCAACCCGTGGCATCCTGCCAAAGATGCGGAGTGAAAAAGTACCAAGGAAAGTGCACTAGTAGCCGGAAAACGCGCGGCACAGGCGGGCATCTGATCGCGGGAGCGCTAGTATCCCGTGGCATCCGGCGCCCGTCCACGTCCCATCACAAACCGGATGTTTTTCGTAAGCACATGCGCACAAACACGAAACTGAAAGCAGTGCTGCTCTGCGGAACTGCGCATGTGCACAAACGCGACACGCTTGTGTGATCACGTCGCACCGCTTTTTTGCCACGCTGCAGCATCACCGTGTGATCGCCCGCTAACAGCCCAAGCACAGAGACTCGGGGGACCGTGTGATGGGGCTAACGTGCTTTATTTTGCTCCGGGGCGAACAGCCACGGCTCCCCCCCCCGCATTATCTGGCCCGTGTGACCGAGGCCTTTGTTTCTCAGAAAGGCAGTCTATAAATGTTTTAAATAAAGTTCAACATCAACTTCCTCTCACAGTAGGTGCGCTTGTCTGCATGCCGTGAAATGCAGTCTTTTGCGGCACCCGCTGAATGGTTACAATTTTGTATCTTGTGGAGTTGTAGTTTGGCTTCGCTAAGATAGCAGAGTTGGGCCCAGTCATAGAAGCGTGATACTGAGTGCAGTAAATAAATCTCCCAATAAGTATATTGCAAAAAAGGAGGAAACTTATATTTACTCAGGTAGATCCAGTTCATATTCAGGTTGCAGTCGGACGGAGAGAGATTAGCCTAATCTAAAGAGTACTTTCCCTGTCCCAAATGGCCAAATAATGTGGTATCGCGTGTGTGGGAGTATGAGGGCATTGTATCTACAGGAGCGACCTTCAGAGTCTGTGTCTCCAAAGGAAGGCCATGTCTAGAGGGTGAGAGGACAAAGGGAGAGAAGGAGGGGTCAGAGGGCAGCTCCCAGTTTAAGACAAAGAGAGGAGTCCCATTCAAGGAGATGACACCTATACAGACTTAGAATGATGTAGCGCCCCCTAATGTCCAGGCATGCTGAGTCATCTCCCTCCAGCAGTAGCGAGCATTGAAAATTGGTGTGCACGCCCCCTAATGTCCAGGCATGCTGAGTCAACTCCCTCCAGCAGTAGCGAGCATTGAAAATTGGTGTGCACGGATAAGACAGTGTGATTTTATGTGTGTGTGTGTGTGCTTAGACTATGCACATTGCAACACTGGGGGGGGGAATTAAAACTCATGAAAATGCTCCTTTAGTCCGGTTAAACAACCCGGTTAAAAAAAGTTAACAGCTGAATCTCTATGAAAAGCTCTCATCCTGTAAACTTTCTGAGTTATGGGCAGTGTTCCCTCTAAGTTGAGTTAGTGTGAGCCAGCTCACAGTTTTTAAGCCTCCGGCTCACAGGTTTTTGCCTTAGCTCAGGAAGGAGGGCTCCGGAGCCAACTGATTTAAGCGGCAGCCAAATCGCCGGCTCACGACTTTAATGACAGTAGCTCACAAGGTAGGATTTTTGCTCACAAGACTCCACAGCTTAGAGAGAGCATTGGTTATGGGTTGGGTTATACATCACCCATAAGATGATGAGAGACCAGACGTTGGTCAGGATCTTCAGATACGACTCCCCTAATAAGAATGATATAGAAGTCCGTGTGTTCTACTTCCAAAAAAGTCAGTGTCCCCGAGATAAGAGTATTCTGGCAATTCAGCCTCGGAAGCCCTGCGGTAGCCTTGGTTACAGATGCTTTTTGCCTGGGAGAGGGCTATTTGTAAATTTCGCAGTCACCTTTTTACCTTGTTGGCAGATAAAACTATTTTTATGGCCATAAAAATGCCGCAAAGCATTGGGAAGGGGGGGAAGACATGGGTTGTTCTCGATCGCTCGTTCCGATCGCGCTATCAGATGGAACCAGCTCTTCTTTCCTGCGTTTCTGCTTCCGGACCGAATGACATTATACAATTACGTTGGCTTTAAAAACCAAGTATTTTACATGGAACGAAGCTGCAGCCAGTTCATGACACATTACGGGAGCGATAATGCATACAGATAGGCTACAGAGAGCATTTTGCTTGCTGATGTGCTTGGAGTGAAACAGGATATGGCGCTGGAAATGGAACGCTCAGTTCTTGTAGATTAGGCGACTCCTGGCTTTTTGCATTGATGGGGGGGAAAAAATCAAATGAGAGACGTTGGCAGCTTAGACGCCTTGTATCTAAAAACGGAAAGGGGAACTGCCGAATGCTATCTTGCCTTACGCTGCCTTCTCAACGTGTACCACCAGCAATGAGTCACGGGGGTGATCTAATAATATACATATTATGTCTACTCCACTTGGTTTAATATCTGTACCTATATATGGACACACTTTGAAAGGTAGCTACCAATGTTCCCTCTAAGCTGTGGAGTCTTGTGAGCAAAAATTCTACTTTGTGAGCTACTGGCATTAAAGTTATGAGCATCAACTAGTTATGAGCATCAATTAGTTTGCTCTGGAGCCCTCCTTCCTGAGCTAAGACAAAAACGTGTGAGCCGGAGGCTAAAAAACTGTGAGCTGGCTCGCACTAACTCAGCTTAGAGGGAACACTGGTAGCTACTGAGGAGCCAGTTTGGTGTCGTGGTTAAGTGTGTGGACTCTAATCTGGGAGAACGGGGATTGATTCCCCACTCCTCCACTTGCAGCTACTGGATGACCTTGGACAAGCCATAGTTTTGGCACAGCTTCTTCTCTCAAGGACAGTCCTCGAAAGAGCTCTCTCTGCCCCGCCTACCTCACAGGGTGTCTGTTGTGGGAAGGGGACGGGAAAGGAGATTGTAAGCCGCTCTGAGACTCCGAGTGAAGGGCGGGATATAAATCCAATCTCTTCTTCTAAAACAAGATTTATTTATTTTTTTAAAAAGCAGACTTAGAAGGAACTAGGGATGCCGGTCTCCTGGTGGGACCTGGGGATCCCCCCAGAATCCCCCCCTCATCTCCAGACTAGAGAGATCAGTTCCCCCCTGGAGAAAATGGATGCTTTGGAGGGTGGACTGTATGGCACTGGCATGACAGCTAGGACTGTCAAACAGATCAAACTGATCTAGTAACTGCTTGCTACCTCTATCACCTAGACATATATCTCAATAGGCTCCACCCACAAATCACCAGGTGAGACCTGGCAACCAGTGTTCCCTCTAAGCTGAGTCAGTGTGAGCCAGCTCACAGTTTTTTAGCCTCCGGCTCACACATTTTTGTCTTCTCTCAGGAAGGGACGGCTACAGAGCAAACGGATTGATGCAGTGGCCAGATCGCTCACTCAGAACTTTAATGCCAGTGGCTCACAAAGTAGAATTTTTGCTCACCAGACTCCACCGCTCAGAGGGAGGATTGCTGGCAACCCTAGAAGGAACATTATTTTTATAGAACAAAGTCCGAGCCCAGCGGCACCTTTAAGACCGACAAAGTTGTACTCAAAGTATAAGCTTTCGGGGGCATGCCCACGTCTTCAGGTCAGGTCAGATCTGAAGAAGAGTTGCATGCACCCGAAAGCTTATACCTTGAAGAAAACTTTGTCGTTCTTAAAAGTGCCACTGGGCTCGGACTCTGTTTTGCTGCTTCAGACCAGCATGGCCACCCACCTGAATCATTATTTTTATGTCGGCTTGTAGATATTTAGTTGTCTTCTGGGCTGCATTTTCAGCCCAAAGGTGGTTTGAAGAAAACTTTGTCGGTCTTAGAAGTGCCGCTGGGCTCGGACCTTGTTCTGCGGCTTCAGACCAGCATGGCCACCCACCTGAATCACTATTTTTTTATGTCGGCTCGTAGATATTTAGTCTTCTTTTGGGTGGCACTCTCAGCCCAAAGGTGGTTTAGAACACCATTAAAAAAAGACACAAAACAATTAGAAAGTCAAACAATCTCAAATGTAGAGTTTTAAAGATCGACTCACTCCAGTGGTGGACGACTACTATGTGAGTTTCAGAGGATAGCCATGTTGGCACCTGTGTCCAGTGTTCCCTCTAAGCTGAGTTAGTGTGAGCAAGTTCACCGTTTTTTCGCCTCCAGCTCACACATTTTTGTCTTAGCTCAGGAAGGGATGGCTCCAGAGCAAGCTAATTTATGCAGTAGCCAAATCACTCACTCACAACCTGAATGCCAGTAGCTCGCAAAGTAGAATTTTTGCTCCCAAGACTCCACGGCTTAGAGGGAGCATTGCAAGAGGTTAATGGTTATGGGATCCACCAAAATGACACAGCTTTTCTACTTCCCGGATGTGAAAACTGCCCCCTCCATCACTTCAAGGGAAATATTATTGCCTACCTTTAAGTTCATGAACATTCTAACAAAGACGATCGCTATATGATTGTTTTCCTCACTACGGCGGCCAGAATCTTATATGCAAAATATTGGAAGTCACCAGAGATACCAACTAAGCGAGAACTTGTAAAAAAAGTACTAGAGGCTGCAGATCTGGACAAACTGACTCTATTGATAAAAGGTGCAACGGACTGTATATTTCAGAATATTTGGGTACGGTTCTCTAACTGGTATGATAAGTATATGTAGGCAAGTTAAGAATGGACAGAAATGAAATATATACTTAGATCGATAAAGATAGAGATAGATGGTTACCTACACAGGTTACAAGAATATTAGATTAAGGCAGTCATATAAATATCTGTTAAAAAAATGTAAACAACCCCAGTATATGTACGTGTGTAATATGTGTATATGTCAATATGTTAATGTGTGTACTTTATGTGTGTATGTGTTATATATTTGAAAAACCTTAATAAAATTCTGCCTCAGGCAGTTTAAAAAAATTAAGTTCCTGTTCTCTCAGGTGGCAAAGAGAGGCAATCAACCTGCTATTCTTATCGTATGATGAAGTTCAGTTCTAAAATTTCGGTGATCGGAAAGTTTCAGTTTCGGGGAACGCCCTTCTATGTGGAGTATTTTTTTAATATGTGTATCGTGTGAGACGAGCGGACTTCCTCATCCCTCTCCTTGGTACCCTAATGTTTAGATCCTCCTGTCCCAGCTATGAGGACTGCCTCCTCTCCTACTTCACAATACAGGGATTTACAGGGAAGCTAAGTTTTCGGTTTTGTACACTTCCATAAAAGTATATATCGTGTACCTTGCGAATGATTGTCTGGTGTTCCCTGAAAACTAACATTTTTGTTATATTCGTAACCAAGCCCACTTCATTGTGCCAGCACTCAATAGAATACCCGTCTACCCTGACCTGGATAGCCCAGGCAAGGCTGATCTCGTCAGACCTCAGAAACTAAGCAGGGTCGACTCTGGCAAGAATTTTGATGGGAGACTTCCTTGGAATACCAGAGGTGGGAGGTGGGGGCACGCTTTATTCAGCCACCTCTCAGCCCCAGTAGGGATCAGTCACCAGAGGTCACCATGACTTCCAGGTGCACACACACTCACGTGCACACGCATGCACATTTGAAAAATACAATAAAGAACTCTTGGAATACCAGAGGTGGGAGGTGGGGGCACGCTTTATTCAGCCACCTCTCAGCCCCAGTAGGGATCAGTCACCAGAGGTCACCATGACTTCCAGGTGCACACACACTCACGTGCACACGCATGCACATTTGAAAAATACAATAAAGAACCAGAATACTCTTCTACAGCAGGAGTCCTGTAGTTCCTTGTTAGCTTTATCTATATATATATATTTGCAATGAGAACATGTTTGCTCACCCACCAGTTGGGCTCATGCCCTGCTTGCTGTTTGTGAGCAGGGATCTGATCATTTGGTGAGCTCTTTGGATTCAGATGTATCCCGTGTGCCTGGTTTATACTGCTTTCCCCCCAAAGCAGTGCAAGTCTGCATTCTTGCAGCTTCCGCTGCCTCCAATTTTTAAAAGGCACATGGCAAAAAGAGAACCAATCCCCTTGAGAGATTTGAGTTGAGGCTTACTACTTACATTTCTTGGTATGCCTTTGTTGTCTGCCTGTAAACTCTGCTGATCTTGCAGTCAGTTCTTGTGATCATTTTTCAAATGGATGCCACTGACTGCACAGGCACAAGAAGCAGGAAAGGCTGAGGGACTTGGGAAAGTTCTGTCTGGAGAAGAGAAGGTTGAGGGGGGGCATGATTGCTCTCTTGAAGTATTTGAGGAGCTGTCACTTAGAGG
>NW_015176113.1:35003-35196 GCF_001447785.1 Gekko japonicus | reverse complement strand
TTGCATCTCCCGCTGCCTCCAATTTTTAAAAGGCACATGGCAAAAAGAGAAGCAATCCCCTTGAGAGATTTGAGTTGAGGCTTACTACTTACGTTTCTTGGTATGCCTTTGTTGGCTGCCTGTAAACTCTGCTGATCTTGCAGTCAGTTCTTGTGATCATTTTTTCAGATAGATACCACTGCCTGCACAGGCA
>NW_015176113.1:23582-34971 GCF_001447785.1 Gekko japonicus | reverse complement strand
AAGGGAGCTGTTCCTTTTGGCAGCAGAGGCGGGGGTTTAAATTAAGGGTGGGAATAGGGCTGCCAAGCCGTGGCGGGGGATCCGTGCGTCTTCACAGGATCCCTGCCGTTGTCATGGGTTTTTTCCTAATCCCCGGCCAGTTCCTTCCCACCTAGGGCTGCCAAAGCCGCGGCGGGGGATCCGTGCGTCTTCACAGGATCCCTGCCGCGGGGGGACAGCGATACGCGTTGCACCACTGTCGCCAGGATGTGACGCTATGCGTCGCTCTGGCAACGGGACTCCAAACAGCCCCATTGCCAGAGCGACGCGTAGCATCACATCCTGGCAACGGCGATGCAACGCGTATCGCTGTCCCCCCACGGCAGGGATCCTGTGAAGACGCACGGATCCCCCGCCACGGCTTGGCAGCCCTAGGTGGGAAGGTACTGGCTGGATATTAGGAAAAACTTTTTGACAGTCAAAGTTGAGCAAGAGTGGAATCAGCTGCCAAGGGAGGTGGTGAGCTCCCCCTCCCTGGCAGTCTTTAAGCAGCAGCTGGACAAACACTTGTCTGGGATGCTCTAGGCTGATCCTGCGCTGAGCAGGGGGTTGAATTAGATGGCGTGTCTGGCCCCTCCCAACTCTGTGATTCTATGATTCTATATGTAACTTACCAAATGCTGCTCATCTAAAGTTTGCATTCCTTCCCTCTGTGCCTCTGCAGCTGAGCTGCAAGCAGTTCCGTGCTTTACAGTGGAATGGCTCAATAAGGACCCAAAGGGATAGTACCTCTTCTCCGGTGAATAAGATGACAGTTCTCGGACTGGGCAAAAGAAGCAACGGCTTAGTTTTGTAGCACAAGTGTCTGCTGCCTAGGTGCGGAAGTGCTGGACATAGTGCTCTCCTTGAGATGAACTTCACCTGGGAACATCTGATCAGGGGCTCACCTGGATATAACGGGGGAGTCTAGGCAAAATAAGGCTCCCTGGTAATCATGCTCGTGATCTCACCATGCCGAATAAATGCAGACAAGCTTCCCTGAAAGTCATCTTGCAGGCCGCTAACAATCCGCCCCCTGCAATCTACAACAACAACAAAACCGGCTTCTACCATAGATCTTTTGCCCAAATACCAGAGTGTTACCCAGATGTCGCTGGCACAATGACGTCACTTCCTGTGCGACGCCGACAACGAGGCCGAGGCTTTCTCCTGGTAAATTCTCCTGTTGGCAAGAAGGGAGTGGACAGCGGAGAGCTCGAGTGGCTGGGAGGCTGTGGACAGGAAGCTTAAGGAGAGCCGAGGAGCCGCTGGGCGAGAGGAAGTGGGATCCCTCCGGCACATCGGTTCGAACTAATGAGACAAATCTTTTGCTGTCGGTATCTCGCGAGCGGCTTACTAGTTTAGTGTCAGTCACACACACCACACGAGCCTCGGCGTCTTCCGCCGGGCTATGCCGTCCTGCTGTGTACGGAGGAGGAAGGGGCTCTTCGGGGGCTTCCCCCCTCCCCGTTTGTGGGCCTCCCCTCGCCTCGCTCTCGCCCTCCCTGTGAAAAGCATTTGATCAAACCAATATCCCATGCCCTTAATTAATTACCTCTGGTGTGAAGAGCCTTTACCTTCTGCGTCTGGAAATTGCAGTGATTACCCCCATGCTGAGAATGAATTCTCCCTCCTCCCCTCCTCCAGGATTTACATCCCACCCCCCTTTTGTGCTTCTGTCCACTTGGAAATAACCCTCTTCGCAGGCTCAGTCGAGGGGGCGATGACCTAAAACTGCCTGCTTAATTTTTCCTCTCTCTTCCTTCCCCAACTAATCAGCCGGCGGAACTCTTTCCAGTTGGCTCCGGAGTCCTCTCGCTGCATTTGAGGCTGCCCCCTGTCCGAGTAATTAATGATAGTGCCGTTGTTTATGGACTTGAGTCGCTAACACTCTTGGCTGGAAATGCATTTCTACCTTTGGGGCCTGCTCGTTTCCTGTTTCCAGTCCCACTTCACTGGTCCAGGTCAATATTTTCTGTGTAAATAGATTTATCCAATAATGGCTGGTGGGAGACCGTGCCATTCATCAGTCCCGGCCGGGCCAACTTCCGCTAGAGCCCGAGCAGGAACCCAGGAGGCTATACCAGTACAGCTTCGGAGAGAATTTCCCTTCTTCTCTTATTTGCAGGTCCAATCCTGTAGCGTGCTGGACAGCCGTAATTTGACACTGGAAGGGCTGGAAGGCACGGACTCCTCGGTCTTAAACAAAAATCCCATTAACTTCCATGGGATGTTGGTAGACGCAAGTGTGAATTGATGTAACTGTGTGCTCATGCATGAGGCTGTTGGGGATCTGGCTTTATGACACCCCCATGGGAGAAATGCTCGTGTGGTTAACGTGCAAATGTGGGGCACTAGGTAAATCAGGCCTGGGTCCAGGTGGCAACTTCTCCATTGGCAATAGCAATAAATGGTGAGTGCAAGGGAACGTATTTAAGGAAGGTGTCCAGAAGTAGTAGATAGTATTGTTTAATGGATTTGTACCTGAATAAAACTTGGTCATAAAGGTGCCACTGGACTGTTTTGGGCCAGGGGGGCCAGGGGGAGCTCTGCAACTTACCTGGCTGCTTCTTGCTCTGACTGAGGGCTGCTGGGAGCAGTGGGTGGGGCTTGTTGCATGTGCCCGCCCCCTGGGCTCTTTACTGCCAGAACTCCACTCCTGTGCACTCCTGCAGGAAATGACCCCTGGCGCTAGGTAAATCAGGCCTGGGTCCAGGTGTCAACTTCTCCATTGGCAATAGCAGTAAATGGCGAGGGCAAGGGAACGTATTTAAGGAAGATGTCCAGAAGTAGTAGAGGGTATTGTGTAATAGACGAAGTGCAATAGCTTCTCTCAACAATCCCTTGAGGTGACACCCTGTGGGAGAAATGCTCCCATAGTGGATGTGCGAATACAGAGCGCTAGGTATATCAGACCTGTGTCTCCATTGACAACGGTGCTAAATAGGGAATATCTGACCTGGATAGCCCAGGCAAGCCCAATCTCGTCAGATCTCAAAAGCTAAGCAGTACCTGGCAAGTACTTGGAATACCAAGAAATACCAGGGCCGGGACGCAGGGGCAGGTTATTAAGCTACCTCTCTGAAACATCCCAGCCCCACTAGGGCTTGCCAGCAGTCACTGTGACTTCCAGGCCTGCAAGAACGCACACACATACAAAACACATAGACATACACTCACACACAAAATAAAAAAAATAGGGAATGCGAGGGAAAGGACTCTATAAAGTGCAAGGAACTTTATAAAGTGCAAGGAAAAGGACTACACTGGCCTGGAGAGCCAGTTTGGTGTAGTGGTTAAGAGCGCAGGTTCTAATCTGGGAGAACCAGGTTTCATTCCCCACGCCTCCACATACAGCTGCTGGTGTGACTTAGGGTCAGTCACAAGTTCTTTCAGAGCTGTTCTCTCAAGGGCAGCTCTCTCAGCCCCACCTACCTCACAGGGTGTCTGTTGTGGGGAGGGGGAGGGAAGGAGATTGTAAGCCACTCTGAGAATCCGAGTGAAGGGTGGGGTATAAATCCAATCTCTTCTTCTTCTATATGGAATTTGTCCAAAGGAGTAATGGGGTTTGGTGCAATGGCTGAAGTGCAATATCTTCTTTAACCAGTCTCTATATGAGACCATAAATTATGTTTATTTCTGACCGGTTTAGATTACAGAGTGATTTTCCCTATGCACACACCAAGGGTCGGGCCCTGTGCAAAAATTTCGCTTGTGCTAGAGTTGTTGCGCAGGTGGAAATGCAAGAAAAAGAACACGGTATCTGCTTGCGCTGAGTCAGACTTATATGCTCACTTGCATTTCTGCCTGCACAATATCTGGTATGACCAGTTTCTGATCTTCATAATATATAAGGCAGGGGTTGTTGTCCAACTATGGAGATCAGTTCCCCTGGAGAAAATGGCTGCTTGGGAGGGTGGACTATGCGGTGTCGTACCCTACTGAGGTCCCTGACCTCCCCATGCTCCACCCCCCAAACTCAAGGAGTTTCTCAACCTGGATCTGGCAATCCTATCTCCCCACCCCTCACTGGTGGCCAGGGGGGACCTGTTGACCATAGCTGTGTACCAGGTGACACCTTCAGCATAAGGTTCTACATGTATTTAGAATAATGGAAGGAACATTGAGAAGAAGCGTCACCTTTAGTAAGTGTGATGGCACATGTCTGGCAGGCCACATGGTTTACAAAGTTATGGTACCTGGCAGGTTCAGAACCTAGCAGATTTTAGAAGTTCGGGGAACAGTACTGATTTCAAAGGCTTCCTCCGGGACATGCTGTTAGATGGCAGGGAGGCCCAGGTTCTGATTTAGACAGGACAGCTAACGTTTGGAGGTTTTCCGGAACATCAGTGGCCCTAAACACATGCGGCCATTTTATCCCTAGGCCAAATGCCATGATCGTTGTGGTGGTTATTGTTAGGGGTGCTCAGACACCTGCTGGCCTGGTTCTTGTCCTGTTTGCCAGTCACGAATGCGGAGCCAGTTTTTCAACAGACTGTTCATGGTTGTTGACACCTTGTGGTTATTCAGCGGGTGGCTTTGCTGTATTCCTTCCTAAGAGTGCAGTACGGTGCAATCAGTTTTTCACACGTGTGCGTACTCACACAGCCAAATAGGGATGCCAGCCTCCAGGCAGGGACTGGGGATACCCTGGAATTACAGTTCATCTTCAGACTACGGAGATCAGTTCTCCTGGAGAAAATGGATGCTTGGGAGGGTGGACTCTGTGGCACTGGACCCACTGAGATTCCTGACCTCCTCAGGCTCCATCCCCAGATCTCCTGGAGTTTCCCGACCTGGATTTGGGAACCCTACCCCCACCTCCCCACCTGTAGCTGGGGGGGGGGCTGTCAACCCAACTACACAGGTGCCTGGTGAGTGGAGGAGTTTCCGTTTCACAAGATATTTTCATAGACCGGTTGAAGTCGGTGGGCTTTCTAAGGATACGTGTACTTCTATTGATGCTTCCCAGCTTAGTTTTTGAAAGGGTGTTCTGCTGCTGGGAGGCAGAAACAGCTCCATACACAGTTGTACGGACTGCTTTAGGCTATTATGAGATATGTCCTCTGCCCTAGAACGATCAGTTATCACTGATTGATCCTTGTGGCTTTCCTTGTGCCTGGGAGCTCTGATTAGCATGCAGGAGGGCCTGATCAGACGTCTCCCTTTATTTCATCTTATACTTAGTTGTGATTCATGCAGGACAGTTTCCTTCTGAACATTTATGCATTTGAAACTCCGGGTGTACCTAAGTATGTGATCAGTGCAAATATTTGCATTGACATGATTGGATTTGGTATTGTAACTTCTGGCTACGGCATGTACCAGGAAAACAGTCCTTTCCAGTTGTTACAGTAAAGCATTCTAGGCGCCTGTCAATCAGACGAAAAGGATGTGCATTACCCACAATCCTCTTGATGTACGGGGTCATTGCTGTGCTGTTTGGTGAGAACCAGTTTGGTGTAGTGGTTAGGAGCGCGGACTCTAGTCTGGGAGAACCGGGTTTGATTCCCCACTCCTCCACATGCAGCTGCTGGCCCCAAAATCAGGTAAGATTATATTTTATTAGATAAAATTCCCCCAAATCCACTTTTCTGAGGAAGGGGAAATTTGGGGGAAATTTAAATGAGTAATAAAAAATAATCTTACTCTGTTTTGCACCATCGGCCTTGGCCTTGTTTTTTTAATCTCCTGCATCTTTTCCAGGCACAGTAGTGAAAGAAGTCACTATATATATAAGAGGTCCTTATATATATAAAAGCCCAGCATATTAGCACTTTACAGCTCTCCCATTGGCTGTGCTGTTATGGCTCTCCCATTAGCTTTGCTGTGTGCTCCATCAGCCATTGGCCCATCAACTGCCTCTCAACAGTACTCGCGTACATTGGCTGGGTGCTGGGTCCGCTCCTCTCTCCCACCCCTCAGTGGCTATTGTGAGGCAACCAAGCTTGGTTCTGTCAGTCAAAAGGCAAAGGCAGGAGGCCCTTTCCAGGTCTACTTTGGCGTTTGTGGGGAACTTATTGGGGCCAGTCCTGATTACAGGTGCCAGCTCCAGGTTGGGAAATTCCTGGAGATTTTGTGGTGGAGTCTACAGAAGTCAGAGTTTGGGGAGGGGAGAGGCCTCAGCTGAACAGAATGCCATAGAGTCCACCCTCCAAAGTAGTTATTTTCTCCAGGGGGAGACCTAGGTTTTTGCTGTGGAAGCTGAGTGGCTGATTTCAGACCAGTCACAGACTTTCAACCTAATCTACCTCACAGGGTTGTTGTGCAGATCAAAAGGGGGAGACGAGAATGATGTGAGCTGCTTTGGTCCCCACTGTGGAAATAGACTGTACTTTTCCTAGTTAGAGGCTGCAAGGAGGGGGGGAGGAGATAGAAACCTGAAGTGAGAAGGCAGATAACAATACATTGATGGTTGGCTGGTAAGGAGATAGGATTGCCACCTCCAGGTTGGGAAATTGTGGAGATTTGGAGGGTGGAGCCTGGAGAGGGTGGGGTTTGAAGAGGGGTGGGACCTCAGACAGGTACAGTGCCATAGGCTCCACCCTCCAAACCAGCCATTTCCTCCTGGGGAACCAGTGTTGCCAATCTCCAGCTGAGGGCTAGAGATCACTCAAACTTACAACTGCTCTTTAGATGGCAGAGATCAGTTCCCCTGGATAAAACAGTGAACTCTGTCTCATTGTACCCTGCTGAGGTCGCCACAGCAAATTGACGCTGAGTGCCTAAGGCCAGGGCACCCGCCCAGAGCCTCTTTCTAGCGCTCATTGTGTTTATTTCCACAATGGACCTTATTCCTAGTATGTATATATTTCTGTATCTATCAGTTATATTTTACATTAAGAAGCCCAGAGGTATGCTTATGTACTTGAAGTGTAAGTGTGTGTATGTGTGTTTGTGTGTGTGTGTGCTGGGGGACTTTGATGCAAACCCTTAATTTGTCTTCTTAAATTATGGTTCACTTCACCTTCCTAATTGCTTCTTCGCTGGGAAGGCACTTGTATTTTCTTTTCTTTTTTAAGGGGAAAAGAGAAAGAATCCCTAAGAGCTAAAAAATAATCAACTTTTTGTTAGTTTCTGTAAATATTTTCGTGTCCTTAAGGAGATAATTATTTCTATTGCCGCCTGAACACGGTGGCCACCCACTCCAGGAATAATTAGAGCAGATGACTGTTAATACATCCCTCAGAAAAAAAACACAAAAACAAAACAAAGGGAACTTGGCAATACACCGATCCCGTCCCCCCCCCGTTTCTTTTCGTCATCTCTGAATATGTGATATTTTCCCCCCTTTTTGCTTCCCTTCAGGTGGGTGAGGGGAGGGCGAAGGGGAAAGCCAGTCTCTCCGGCGTATTAATCTGCGAAGCTGTCAAGAGTTCACCGCCTGGCAAGCGCGCCCCACGTCTTCCATCACCGAAATTAAGTGTTCTGAAAGGTGGAGCTGGAGTCCTGGGGTCTCTGGCGTGGGGAAATATATACACTGTATTCCATCACTTAAAATGTTAACCTTGTCCCTCACCGGTGACTGGGAACACGAACACTTGCTCCATGCTTGCTAGTTAAATGGCAATCTGTCAATGCGGGGGGGGGGGGGGGGGGGAGAAAAGAAAGGCCGCCTCGTGTTCCTGTCTGCCTCTATGATTTGGCTGTAACGTCCTCAAGTCTCACTCGTTCTTTGCCAGCCTGGGTGGAGGAGGCCTGGTAATGCATGACTTAACAGGTTTCCCAGTGCTCCGACCACTTCGTCTCTCTCGCTGTGGGCCGCGGCTAGTAACAAGGAATGTTTTCCTAGTTGCAGCAAAACGGGAGAATGTTTTTTTTAGTTTGGCTGAGGGTAGGCCCCAAGTGCTGAAGAGGGTCCAGAAATTGTGCCTGCTTGGTTTTAGGAGCCAGATTAGTTCCTTTGTTGCTCTTTTAAAATAGATGAGATCCAGGCATCGCTGTGCCGTAGCCTTCTTTCAACAGTGTGTTGCGCAAACGCTAGAGAGAGCCAGTTTGGTGTCGTGGTTAAGTGTGCGGACTCTAATCTGGGAGAACCGGGTTTGATTCCCCACTCCTCCACTTGCACCTGGCTGGATGACCTTGGGGATGACCTTGGGTCAGTCACAAGTTCTCTCAGAGGTGTTCTTGAAAAAGAGCAGTTTCTGTCAAGAGTTCTCTTGGCCCCACCTACCTCACAGGGTGTCTGTTGTGGGGAGGGGAAGGGAAAGGAGTTTGTAAGCCGCTCTGAGACTCCTTTGGGTAGTGAAGGGCAGGGTATATTAAGGACCAAGGTCGATGGGGTCATAGGGATGCCAGCCTCCAGATGGGACCTGGGGGTCCCCCAGAATTACAGCTCATCTCCACAGACTGCAGAGATCAGTTTCCCTGGAGGAAATGCCTGCTTTCTGTTGGAAATATGTGTGTTGCAAGATCTAAATTCAGTCATTATAGGGTAAATGTGTTTACCTTATGTGCTATTGCTTAGACTGACCCTGGAAGGAAACCTGGCAGAAAGCCAATGGAGAGAAAGCCTGGGAAACTGGAGTCTATTTACTCACAATAATTGGTTAATGCATTCAGGTGATTTCCTTCTAGGGGCCAAGAAGAGGAATCTCCATTACCAACCGTGTGGTCAGTCTGTCTGTTGCTGTATTTGTAACAGCAAGGATGTAGTCGTGTTTGTTGTTTTGTAGATTTCCCGCGTACCTTTCCCTTTAGAAATAAAGATTTTTTTTTACACAGAAAGAAAATGCCCCCTTTCCAGTGAACAAAGATCCTCTGCAAGCTCTGAATATCTAACTATTTTTACCAAATTTTCCAACATTTTGGAGGGAGGACTCTGTGGCACTATACCCCACTGAGGTCCCTTTCCTCTCCAGGCTCCAACCCCAAATCCCCAGGAGTTTCCCAACCTCGATTTGGCACACCCGTATCCCTCACCGCAGGGGTCATTTCCTGCAGGAGCGCACAGGAGCAGAGCTCTGGCAGTAAAGAGCCCAGGGGGCGGGCACATGCAACAAGCCCCGCCCCCTGCTCCCAGCAGCCCTCAGTCAGAGCAAGAAGCAGCCAGGTAAGCTGCAGAGGCCCCCCCGGTCCCCTGGTCTAAAACAGTCCAGTGGCACCTTTAAGACCAAGTTTTATTCAGGTACAAGCTCTCGCTCCTCTGTGAGGACAGATCTGCACGTCCCCCCCCCAATAGCTAGCAATCCAAAACAGTCCAGTGGCAGTTTTAAGACCAAGTTTTATTCAGGCACAAGCTCTCCCTCCTCTGTGAGGACAGATCTGCATGTCCACCCCCCAATAGCTAGCAATCCAAAACAGTCCAGTGGCAGTTTTAAGACCAAGTTTTATTCAGGCACAAGCTCTCCCTCCTCTGTGAGGACAGATCTGCATGTCCACCCCCCAATAGCTAGCAATCCAAAACAGTCCAGTGGCACTTTTAAGACCAAGTTTTATTCAGGCACAAGCTTTCCCTCCTCTGCGAAGACAGATCTGCACGTCTCCCCCCCCAATAGCTGTCAATCCAAAACAGTCCAGTGGAGCCTGAGCGGTGGCTTCTGACACACTTCCGGTGATGTCAGGGAGTGTGGCATATGCTAATGAGTTATGCTAATGAGTTATGCTAATGAGCTCCTGCACCTCTTTTTCTACGCAATGACCCCTGCCTCACTGGTGGCCAAGGGGGACCTGGCAACCCTAAGAAACACGGTGAGCGTACCAGATAGGGTTGCCAGCTCCGGGTTCAGAAATACCTGGAGATTTGAGGACGGCGCCTGGGAGAGGGGGCTTTAGAGAGGGGAGGGACCTCAGCAGGGTATAATGCCCTGCCGTCCCCCTCCCAAAGCAGCCGTTTTCTCCAAGAGAAGTGGAATAAATGTGCTAAATAAGCAGGACTATTTTTGGGCAGGAACGCACAGGAATGGAGTTCCGTCTGGATCCCGAGTTGTCCACGCCCAGCAGGAACTCATTAGCATAATAGGCCACACCCAATAGCAGAAACTCATTAGGATTGGCTACATTAGGGGCGTGTGGCTTAACATGCAAAGGAGTTCCTGCTACAAAAAAGGCCCTGGGTTTGAACAACAAACAAGGTAAACAGAATAAGAAGCAAAAGGTGGGTGTGGCTGGATGACCACACTTCTGATAACATGGGGGTGTGGCCTAATATGCCAATGAGCTGTGCTGTCAGGTGTGTGGCCTAATATGCTAATGGGTTCCTGCTGTTGGGTGCGGCCTATTATGCTAAGGAGTTCCTGCTGGGCTTTTTCTACAAAAAGAGCCATAAGTAAGTTACGCCTGTTGCCTGGAGATCAGTTGGAATTCCAGGAGATCTCCAGCCACCACCTGGAGGTTGTGCAAAGAACAACACAGTCAAAAACTGTAGCACTGCACCAAAAAAATACTTGACACTTGATTCAGAACCTCTTTATGTTAACAGTGTCGTATTCTAAATCACCATTCAGATCCAGTCCAATGACACCAATGTGAACAGTCCAATGCAGTCCAACACATTCCTGACAGTTAATGAATGTCCACAAAACTGGGAGGGGCAACAGTTGATAAGATGTCCACAAAACACAGTCGCAAAGAGGTCTGGCGACGGACCACCCAGGTTCCCACCCGTTTCCTTCCAGGGCTTCGTCAGGCCCACCTCCAGTGATGGAGCCCCAAGCTCTACATATTTCTCTTGACTGTTTACAGCAGTCTAAGGTCGAATCTGCATTTGCGTTTTTAAATTAGTTTCATGCTGCTGTGACGCCGTCTTTCTCTGTGCTTGTTTGAATGTTGTTTGGAGAAGATTCTTTTAAAGCAGTGCGGAGGTGCAATGACAGCGGAGCCGCCATGAGACATATGTGGACGCGCAAAGGAAGTATGCTAGCACTCTTGAGGTGTGGAAACGACAGCAACTGTGGACAGCTTTTTTTAAGACGGGGTCAAAAGGCCGGGACACTGGTGGGAAAGACAAATGCAGATTCAGCCTTTGTCTATTCCAACCGGCTTGAATAATAGAGGCTCTACCACCAGACATACATGATAAATCCCAGTCATTCTGCCGCTTGCCTCCTTTCCCACCTCGAAGAAGACTTCCCCCCCCCCATGCTATCAGCAAAGGGTGATAATTTGTTTTTGTTTTGCTTTGTTTTAGCACCTCTATCAGTGCTCTGCTTCTGGATTGCTTCGAATAACCGCCACTGCTTTTCGAGACAATCTAGTCATCGTCCTGGTTATGAGGACCTCCCTCCCTCCCTTCCTCTTTCTCTCTCTTTCTCTCTCTCACGAATTTTATTAGTTTATGCACAGAAAAAAGGAAAGGGGAAAGAAGGGAAAAAGGAAAGATACAGAAATATCTCCTTATAATAATTCAGTAAGACGCAGACTGACGCAGAGG
>NW_015176113.1:21079-23454 GCF_001447785.1 Gekko japonicus | reverse complement strand
TTCTTTTCAGGGCTTCGTCAGGCCCACCTCCAGTGATGGAGCCCCAAGCTCCACATATTTCTCTTGACTGTCTACAGCAGTCTATGGTCGAATCTGCATTTGCATTTTTAAATTAGTTTCATGCTGCTGTGACGCCGTCTTTCTCTGTGCTTGTTTGAATGTTGTTTGGAGAAGATTCTTTTAAAGCAGTGCGGAGGTGCAATGACAGCGGAGCCGCCATGAGACATATGTGGACGCGCAAAGGTCTTGAGGTGTGAAAACGACACCAACTGTAGATGGAGTCAAAAGGCCGGGACACCGGTGGGAAAGACAAATGCAGATTCAGCCTTTGTCTATTCCAACCGGCTTGAATAATAGAGGCTCTACCACCAGACATACATGATAAATCCCAGTCATTCTGCCGCTTGCCTCCTTTCCCACCTCGAAGAAGACTTCCCCCCCCCCATGCTATCAGCAAAGGGTGATAATTTGTTTTTGTTTTGCTTTGTTTTAGCACCTCTATCAGTGCTCTGCTTCTGGATTGCTTCGAATAACCGCCACTGCTTTTCGAGACAATCTAGTCATCGTCCTGGTTATGAGGACCTCCCTCCCTCCCTTCCTCTTTCTCTCTCTTTCTCTCTCTCACGAATTTTATTAGTTTATGCACAGAAAAAAGGAAAGGGGAAAGAAAGAAAAAAGGAAAGATACAGAAAAAAAAAATATATATATATAAAAATCCAATTTAGCATTCTGCATGCAAAACTTCTCATTAGAGCTCCGCAGCGACTATATCCATCATTCTTATTATTCTTCATTTAATCTTATATTCTCAATACTTAAGTTTTAGCCCATCATAAAACACTCTCTCAAAGGCACTAGTTCCACCAAGGTCCGGCTTCGAGGAGTCTCTGTTGCTTCCTTAGCTGGTCTTCTTCCGATTCCTCTCCAACTTCTGCCTTCCTGTTGGTCAAAATGCTAGTCCGTCATTTGCCTAGGATGCCGGTTTCTTCTTCTTCTTCAGGTGTCCTTCAGTCCTCCCTGTGTTTGGCATTGTCTCCTTTCTGACCAAGATTCCGTCAGTTAACAGGCAATGGGTGCGTTCAGACGCGCCGTTTGATCTGGTGTCGTCACGCTTCAGAAACGGATTTTATCTGCACGATCACACAGTCAACATCTGCCTCCTGTCCCCAGCCATTGGTTTCCGGCTCAAAACCGCTGTAACCCGGAGTATTTTGTTACCAGGTCCCAAAGTGGTGTTTTCTCAGCTCTCCCATTTAAAGCCGCATTCCCCCCCTGTGTGACCGCTCCTCCGGTGTCGAGCCACAGCTGGTTTAAACCCCCTCCCCGCTCGAAAGCTGCCCGAGGCTTCCGCTTTTCGCCTGCCATTTTTTTAATGCGTTTTGCGCATAGGCGGAACTCTGCCACCGCGTTTAGAAAACCGACATTTAAACGGTCACTTGTTTTAGCGTTTAGATGAGTTCGAGATCTCACGGAGGCCATTTTTGGGTCAAACATTTAAAGGGAAGTCTTTTGTTGGAGGGGTTGGATTGATTCTCCCTGGTTGCTCTGCACATGCGCCATGATAGTTCCCCCCCATTCTACTGAGGGGCACCTATGCGCATGCACAAACTGAGAAAAATACCTGCCAACACACGCTCCTGTGCGTCGGTAGTGTAGACGCCGGGGAGCGACGTGACTGTGCAGTGAGGCGGGATAAGGGAGGTAAGTGTGATCGCGATTATCCAGGTCAAATATAATCCGGTCAAAACCGGAGCAGTTTAATCTGCCAGTTTGGTATAGTGGTCTCTAATCTGGGAGAACCAGGTTTGATTCCCCACTCCTCCACTTGTACCTGGCTGGATGACCCTGGGCAAGCCGTAGTTCTGATAAGAGCTGTTCTTGAAAAAGAGCCGTTTCTGTCAAGAGCTCTCTCAGCCCCACCTACCTCACAGGGGGTCTGTCGTGGGGAGGGGAAGGGAAAGGAGTTTGTAAGTTTGATCCCCCACTCCTCCACTTGCACCTGGCTGGATGACCTTGGGCAAGCCGTAGTTCTGATAAGAGCTTTCCTTGAAAAAGAGCCGTTTCTGTCAAGAGCTCTCTCAGCCCCACCTACCTCACAGGGTGTCTGTTGTGGGTAGGGGAAGGGAAAGGAGTTTGTAAGCCGCTCTGAGACACCTTTGGGTAGTGAAGGGCGGGGTATAAATCCAATCTCTTCTTCTCCTTCTCAGCATGCTGTCTGACCACACCCAGTAACTCTCCGGCCACTGGCCCCATGACTTCTTAATTATAGATCACTGCGGTGGGACAAAGACAGAAGAACCTCAGTTCTCGGCTGCATTACGTTGCTTTCCCTGCACTACTTTGGCCTGTACAGTCAATCTCACAGTATTGCCATG
>NW_015176113.1:4514-20904 GCF_001447785.1 Gekko japonicus | reverse complement strand
TAAGCCGCTCTGAGACACCTTTGGGTAGTGAAGGGCGGGGTATAAATCCAATCTCTTCCTCTTCTTCTTTTACCTCACAGGGTGTCTGTTGTGGGGAGGGGAAGGGAAAGGAGTTTGTAAGCCGCTCTGAGACACCTTTGGGTAGTGAAGGGCGGGGTATAAATCCAATCTCTTCTTCTCCTTCTCAGCATGCCGTCTGACCACACCCAGTAACTCTCCGGCCACTGTCCCCATGACTTCTTAATTATAGATCACTGCGGTGGGACAAAGACAGAAGAACCTCAGTTCTCGGCTGCATTATGTTGCTTTCCCTGCACTACTTTGGCCTGTACAGTCAATCTCACAGTATTGCCATGCCCTTGGTTAGGATCCACCGTGCTTTTGGCCAGCTACTAACGCTGTCTTGTGATGCCTTAAAGGCGAACACAGTTTTACTCCAGCACAGTTTTACTCCGGTGCAAACCTTTGTGGTCGCAGCCAAATTATGGTGACCCCGTAGGGTTTTCAAGGCGAGAGGCATTCAGGGGTGGTTTGCCATCGCCTGCGTAGCACCCCTGGACTTCCTTGGTGGCTTCCAATCTATGGACTAACTAAGGCTGACCGAGCTCAGCTTCTGAGATTCAGTGAGGTCTGGCTAGCCTGAGCTATTCAGCTCAGGGTGTCTAGAATTATGCTGAAGTAGAATTTTGTTAGTCTTTAAGGCATTGCAGCGTTCCGTGCGCCTTGGTGTTTAGTCATGCCGGCCACATGACCACGGAAACGTCTTCGGACAGCGCTGGCTCTTCGGCTTGGAAACGGAGATGAGCGCCGCAACCCTAGAGTCGGACTCGACTGGCTTTCGAGCAAGGGAGACCTTTACCTTTACCTTTAAGGCACTGCAAGAGTCTGGTTTATTTTAAAGGCTCCCGATCTTCTCCACAGCAGGTCTGACATCTCCCGGAGATCTATGTTAAAGGCCATGTGAAATCAGTTATAATTCCACGTGATGCTGATGGGGAACTGATAATGCCCCAAGGACTTGCCTTATTTGACACCATTTCCCTCCACCCAGCATTCACATTCCTACAACTACCCCTTCCCACATCTTAGAGTCAGTTTGGTGTAGCGGTTAATTTCGCCGACTCTAATCTGGGAGAACCGGGTTTAATTCTCCACTCCTCCACTTGCACCTGCTGGATGACCTTGGGCAGGCCATAGTTCTGTCAGAGCTGTTCTTGAAAGAGCAGTTTCTGTCAGAGCACTCTCAGCCCCACCTACCTCACAGGGAAAGGGGAGGGGAAGGGGAAGGAGTTTGTAAACTGCTGTGAGACTCAGAGTGAAGGGAGGGGTATAAATCCAATCTCCTCCTCCTCCTCCTCCTCCTCATCTTCTTCTTCTTCTCCTCAATCTCATTTTCTACACTTGTGTGTTCTTGTTGCTTCGGATTTCAATCTGCAGGGAGACATGCCAGACGTAACATGATGTAATATCGAATCAATCAGTAGAGGGAGCAAAATATATGCAGAACAGGGAAATGCCCCTGAAGCAACAGGAACACACAAGCAAGGGAAATGAGAATGTGGGAAAGCCCTTAGGTGGCAACCGAAAAGAGAGCTCCTTCAGAAACCGCTTTGTGAGGAAACTCTTGGTGACCATCAGGCCTGTGTCTTCCATTCTTTCCAGTCTGTCGCCTCTTTGAACTGTCAAGGCAGCTGTATGAGGGAATGAGAGAGAGAAGTGACCTTGGGGCAGTTACAAGTTCTCTCAGAGCTGTTCTCTCAAGAGCAGTTCTCGAAAGAGCTCTCTCAGCCCCACCTACCGCGCAGGGTGTCTGTTGTGGGGAGAGGAAGGGAAGAAGATTGTAAGCCGCTCTGAGACTCCTTTGGGTAGTGAAGGGCAGGGTATAAATCTAATCTCCTCCTCCTCCTCCTCCTCCTCCTCCTCTTCTTCTCATGACCACTACTGGTGGAAATTTATAAAGTGAAATTTGTAGCAACTGTTCCTAATTCATGTAGTGTATAAACTGGCTTCGATTATTCTTGTTTATCATTATTTTGAATCAGCTTGTTCAGAGGGTTTCCATGCCCTGAACGCTATGCTCTGTATGGGGCTTCCTTTGAAGACTGTCTGGAAGCTACAATTGGTGAAGAATGCAGTGGTCAGCATGTTGAATGGAGTGGGTCGTAGTGACCATTTATCATGCTATTCTATCTCCATTTACACCAGCTTCCAATTTGTTTCTGGGCTATGGTTGCCTTCTGCCTATTGAGGGTGGGACAACTCAAGGCCCCCAGTGGGCCTCCAGCAACCAGGAGCAGTAATAATTTTTTTTTTAATGGCTGTTGACATGACATTACTTTGGTAAAAGCCTGGAAATGATGTCATCGCCAAGGCGCATGGAAAGCTGTTACCTTCCCACCGAAGTGGTACCTATTTATCTACTTGAAATTTCTTGCTTTCGAACTGCTCGGTTGGCAGGAGCTGGAACTAGAGTTGGGAGCTCACTCCATCATGCGGCACCCGGGTCTCGAACTGCTGAACTACCGACCTTCCACAGCCTGCAGTTCAGCGTCTTAAGCACTTGAGCCGAAACCATGGACTGTTCAACAATTCTGAGAGAGGGCTGATGTCACCTCCAGGAGAAACCTGAAAGTGATGTCAGTCTTCTCTCAGAATTACCAGAAGCTTTGTGGCTTCACCATTGATTTTCTGGCAATTCCTAGAGAGGCGTGACACCACTTCTGGGTTTACCCGGAAGTGATGTCATTCCATCACCACAACAACCTCCCATGTCTCTGCCCCTCTGTGTCTCTTGTT
This sequence comes from Gekko japonicus, assembly GCF_001447785.1. Lineage (NCBI taxonomy): Eukaryota > Metazoa > Chordata > Lepidosauria > Squamata > Gekkonidae > Gekko > Gekko japonicus. The sequence continues at coordinate 18,108 of NW_015176113.1, read as the reverse complement.
GGTTGTCAGGCCAGACCTAGCAACTCTATCCCAGGTCCAGTTCAAGGTGCTATATTGACTTTTAAAGCCCTATTGCTTGGGGCCAGCATACCTGGAGGACCACCTTCTCCCATATGAATCTACCTGTCTACTTCCAGAGCCACTGGGGGGCGGGGACTGAGGGTATAAAACTCCTAGGGCCAAGTCAGCTTGAGGGCCCAGTGAAACTAGAATAATTTTCCATTCAACCAATGTCTTACAGGTTCCCCCCCCATTTAATGCAGTTCCGTAGTGCAGCCACTAGGGGTGCAGGCAAGGCGGAGGACAGCAAAAATAAAGAAGCCCTAATTTCCTAGTGCTGTTTGCTGCCATTTTTTAGCAGTGGTTTTATTTTACAAAGCTCTCCATGTCTGCAAGCTTTTTAAACTCCAAGACTGAGGAAATATCACCAGTTGTTCCTAAGCTCATCAGCCAGTCCGGTATGCCTTCATTTCCCCTTCTCCTTCTGTTATTGCCTCCCTGACCTTCCATCGCCATTCCTTCTCATCTCTACCCTGGCCGTGGAGTTAAAACATACTTCATAGTAGAACAGAAAACCTCTGTGTCAAGTTCATCTTCCCCGAGAATCTGTCAAAGTAGTGAAAGGGTGATTCTCCCCCTCCGCACTTTATATGCATTGTGATCTGTATTAAGCTGTAGAACAAAGTTTGATTCCAGTGGCACCTATAACACCAACAAAGTTTCGTACCCAGAGGTGCCACTGGAATCAAACTTTGTTCTATTGCTTCAGACCAACGTCGCTACCCATCTGAATCTGTATTAAGCTGTATTAGAGGTAATCAATGTGGAATAGCAGATGCCTTAAGGAATGCCTTCGTTTCGGTTTATATCACATGCTTTTCGGGGCTTCGGAAGTGACGTCATCACGTTGGGGATGTTACATGCGGCACTCTGGTTTGAGGGCAAAACTCTATGGTAAATTTGGCCTCAAACCAAAGTTTTAGGCCAAACCAATGTGATGATGGCACTTCCAGGGGATGTCTTTGCATTGGCAACGTTCCGGCTTACCCCCCAAATCTCCCCTGGCAACACTATAATCAACTAATTAAATTAACAACTTTGAGGTGATATCCTTCTGATCTGGAAGACTTTAAAAGGGGATTGGATAGATTTACAGAGGTGGAAAGGTCCATGAGTGGCTGTTAGCAATGATGATCAAGTAGAACTTCCATATTCAGGGGCAGTCTACTCTTGAATGCTGTTTTGGATGGACCCATTTTGAGGCAGATGTTGCCTTTATTCCCTTTATTCAGCTTTATTCAGCAACTCATAACTCAACTCCAAACAGACCAACGTGAATTGCCAGAACAGATTTAGCATTGAAGCTGTTCTTCTTTTAAACTCTCCTTGCTAATATAGCCACACCCTATTTTACAATAACAACCTATGAGCTCGCACAGATACGGTCCAATCAGAGCAGCTTACAAACCCCTTTCCCTCCCCCTCCCCACAACAGACACCCTGTGAGGTAGGTGGGGCTGAGAGAGCTCTGACAGAAATTCCTCTTTTTTCAAGAACAGCTCTTATTAGAACTACGGCTTGCCCAAGGTCGTCCAGCCAGGTGCAAGTGGAGGAGTGGGGAATCAAACCCGGTTCTCCCAGATTAGAGTCCACGCACTTAACCACTACGCCAAACTGGCTCTCGTTTCAGTAACTGAAACGAGAAATTGAAAGGTCTGTATCGGTGTTGGTTCAGTTGGCGCCCTAGTTTTTTTAAACTGGGTCCCCCTCAGTGGTTCATGGAATCAATAACCGTATCATAAAATCATAGAATTGGAAGGGACCTCCAGGGTCATCTAGTCCAGCCCCCTGCACAATGCAGGAAACTTACAAATCCCTTCACACCCCCAGGAGGAGGAGTGGGAGGAGATTGGATTTATACCCCGCCCTTCATTCAGAGTCTCAGATCGGCTTACAACCTCCTTCCTCTTCCCACAACAAACACCCTGTGGAGGTAGGTGGGGCTGAGAGAGCTCTTTCGAGGACTGCTCTTGAGAGAACAGCTCCGAGGGAACTTGTGACTGACCCAAGGTCCCACCAGCAGCTGCCTGCCCAGAAGATGACAAAAAAACCCCTCCAGGATCCCCATCCAAACTGGCCTGGAGAAAAATCGCTTCCTGATCCCAAAGTGGCAATCAGCATTTCCCTGGGCGTGTAAGAAAGGCCCACGAGAACTAAGGTCTGATGCAACCCTTCCTGCCCTCCCTCTCATGATCTGCTGGCAAAACTACTGACAAAACTAGAAACAAACAACAAAAAAGTTCAAGGGAGCGGCAGAAACGATGGCTCCTTAGCCGTTCCCAGAGCAGGGAAGGGATGGCGTGTTCACCTGGACCTTCGAGCCAATCTACAGAAGAAAAATGCAAGGCATTTTCTTCATTTAAAAATCTCTGAACTCGATGCCAGCATCCCTTTGAACGATGAAGTTGAATGCTCTTCATATTTAATTTTTTTTTGTCCCCTACAGGCACGTTAGGTAAGAATCCATCTCATGAGGTTTGGGTTTTAAATCTCAGTGATTTACCCAGTTCAGTGTTTGTTCCTCTCCAAAGCTGCTAACGCCTCTGTCCTGTTTCCTTTTCAGAGTGCCTTCCCTCTTCGCCTCTGTGGCTACTGGTCAAAGCACTGGAGCTGGCTTAGTGGACATCGGCCACACGATGGCGATAACGTCACGGTGGAGAGAGGCCAGACGATGCTCTTGGATACCAGCACCAGCATCCTTAATGTGCTTCACGTCAAAGGTCTGAGCATCTCTTCACCCTTCCAGCTTTTAAGATGTAGAGTCTTTGTTAAAGAAGTGTAAGACATCAAGAGGTGTTTAGTGGCTGCTCTAAGCGAGGGGAAGATAAGAAACTGTGTTTATTCATTTGCTTTATTAATAAGTAGACAGTGTTCCCTCTAAGCTGAGTTAGTGTGAGCTAGCTCACAGTTTGTTAGCCTCCGGCTCACATATTTTTGTCTCAGCTCAGGAAGGAGGGCTCCAGAGCAAACTTATTTACGTAGTAGCGAAATCGCTCGCTCACAATTTTAATGTCAGTAGCTCAGAAAGTAGAATTTTTGCTCACAGGACTCCGCAGCTTAGAGGGAGCAGTGTAAGTAGATGTATTTATTTTAAACGCTTGGAATTGTCGGACGCGGCTTGAAGGAGAAGGCTCTTTCCTGCCAGCTTATGTGAGGCACCTGTCTATGAAAGGGTGACGAGTGTGTTCCCTCTAAGCTGAGTTAGTGTGAGCCAGCTCACAGTTTTTTAGCCTCCGGCTCACACTTTCTTTGTCTCAGCTCAGGAAGGAGGGCTCCAGAGCAGACTAATTTATGCAGCAGCCCAATCGCTCACTCACAGCTTTAATGCCAGTAGCTCACAAAGTAGAATTTTTGCTCACTAGACTCCACGGCTTAGAGGGAACATTGGCTGACGACAGTGCTTGCATTGGTAGTAAAGTATGCAATAGCACAACGCTCGGTGTTTTGTACGGAATTAATGTTGTCGTTGCATGGTGACACGTTGCGGTGACAGCCGGTGTAAGTCACAACAGTTAATTGCAGTTCTGTGCTAAGTTACTCCAATCTTAGGCCACAGATTTCATGCTTGTTTACTATTAAATATTATAGGGAGGGGCCGTGGCATGCAGAAGGTCCCAGGTTCAGTCCCCGTCAACTCTAGTGAAAAATGTCCAGGCAGCAGGGTTCCCTCTAAGCTGAGTTAGTGTGAGCTAGCTCACAGTTTTTTAGCCCCCGGCTCACACTTTTTTGTCTCTGCTCAGGAAGGATGGCTCCAGAGCAAACGAATTTATGCAGCAGCCAGATTGCTCGCTCACAACTTTATCTCAGTAGCTCACAAAGTAGAATTTTTGCTCACAGGACTCCACAGCATAGAGGGAGCATTGTGTGAAAGACCTCCACCTTAGACCCGCCATTGCCAGTCTGAGTAGACAAGACTGACCTTAATAGACCAAGGCTCTGAGTCAGTATAAGTCAGCTTCTTATAGGGAGAGGTCATGGCTCATTGGTAGAGCACCTGTTTGGCATGCAGAAGGTCCCAGGTTCAATCCTCAGCTTCTCTAGTTAAAAGGACCAGGTAGGAGGTGACATGAAAGACTTTTGCCTGAGACCCTGGAGAGCTGCTGCCAGCCTGAGTAGACAATACTGGCATTCAGGGGTCATTTAATAGAAAAAGAGGTGGAGGATCTCATTAGCATAACTCATTAGCATAAGTTATTTGCATATGCCACACCCCCTGACATCACCGGAAGTGTGTCAGATGGCAACACCCACCGCTCAGGCTCCACTGGACTGTTTTGGATTGCTAGCTATTGGGGGGGGTGTAATGCGCAGATCTGCCCTCACAGAGGAGGGAGAGCTTGTACCTGAATAAAACTTGGTCTTAAAGGTGCCACTATTGTTGTGGATTGCTAGCGATTGTGGGGGGGGGGATGTGCAAATCTGTCCTCGCAGAGGAGGGAGAGCTTGTACCTGAAGTCGGGCTGGGGGGGGGGGCTCTGCAACTTACCTGGCTGCTTCTTGCTCCTCGTGGCCCAACCGAGGGCTTCTGGGAGCAGGGGGAGGGGTTTGTTGCATGTGTCCGCCACCTGGGCTCCTTACTGCGGGAGCTCCACTCCTGTGCGCTCCCGCAGGAAATGACCCCTGATCAATTGTCTGACTCTCACTGTAAGGGCAACTTCTTGTGTTCACATTGCAAGAAGCAGTCAAGTGTGTGTTTGCGTTGTATGTGATTTCAGTATCTGAAGTCCCGTGAGAATAACTGCATAATGTGGATGGGGTTAGCAGTGAGTGGGTTTCTTTGTTGCTTTCCTCATTGTCATTTTTCCTTGTGTGACATTCCTCTTTTTATAGAATTCTGGTTTAGTTAGTAGAATTTCTAAAGTGAATTCCACAATTGGCATATTTTGAGTTCTCTGTTCCTTCATTCATTTGCACCCTGCCCCCCCATTACACATGCAAAACAGTCCTGGCTGGAACAATCAAAACATCTGGTTGCATGAAGATGATGAGGGATTTGGTGAGGGATTTTACATCTATATACAGTGGCGTTCTCTGCTTGCACGACTATGCGTGTGTGGAAATAGAAACTGCCATCAAGTCGCAGGCTGATTTACGGGGATTTTCAAAGCAAGAGATGAACAGAGAACACGTGAACCCTTGGTCCATCAAATTTTTACATCTATATACAGTGGCGTTCTCTGCTTGCACGACTATGCGTGTGTGGAAATAGAAACTGCCATCAAGTCGCAGGCTGACTTACGGGGATCCGGTGGGGTTTTCAAAGCAAGAGATGAATAGAGAACACGTGAACCCTTGGTCCATCAAAGTCGGTATTGTCTACTCAGACCAGCGGCGGCTCTTTGAGTTGTCAGCCTCCAGGTGGCGACTGGAGATCTCCCACTATTACAATTGATCTCCAGACGACAGTTTGGTGTTGTGTTGTGGTTAAGTGCGCGGACTCTAATCTGGGAGAACCAGGTTTGATTCCCCACTCCTTGTCCTTGAAAAAAGAGCAGTTTCTCTCAGAGCTCTCTCAGCCCCACCGACCTCACAGGGTGTCTGTTGTGAGGAGGGGAAGGGAAAGGAGTTTGTAAGCCAGTCTGAGACTCCTTTGGGTAGTGAAGGGCGGGGTATAAATCCAATCTCTTCTTCTTCTTTTACCTCACAGGGTGTCTGTTGTGGGGAGGGGAAGGGAAAGGAGTTTGTAAGCCGCTCTGAGACTCCTTTGGGTAGTGAAGGGCGGGGTATAAATCCAATCTCTTCTTCCCTTCTTCCCTTGGAGACAATGGCAGCTTTGAAGGATGCATTCTGTGGCGTTGTCCCCTGCTGAAGTTCCTTAACCTCCCTAAACCCCGCCTTCCCAAGGCTCCACCCCCTTCAAATCTCCAGGTGTTCCCCAAGGGAGAGTTGGCAGCTTTTGTGGCTCTCCAGGATCTCAGGCAGAGATCTTTCTCATCACCTACTGCCAGATCTTTTAACTGGGGATGCTAGGGATTGAACCTGGGACCTCCTGCATGCTAAACAGAGGCTCTGCCACTGAGCCAATGTCCCTCCCGCAGCCTGCTTCTGTGTAGTGATTACTGACTTCCTTGGAAGTCTCCCATCCAAATACTAACCTTGCTTAGCTTTTGAGATCGGACTAGATCAGGCTAGCCTGGCCCATCGGGGGGGGGGGAAGAGGAGGAGAAGAAGAGGAGGAGGAGATGCCCTTCATTACCCAAGGGAGTCTCAGAGCGGCTTACAAACTCCTTTCCCTTCCCCTCCCCACAACAGACACCCTTTGAGGTAGGCGGGGCTGAGAGAGCTCCGACAGAAACTGCTCTTTCAAGGACAGCTCTGACAGAACTATGGCTCGCCCAAGGTCATCCAGCAGCTGCAAGTGGAGGAGTGGGCACTCAAATCCAGTTCTCCCAGATTAGAGTCCGTGCACTTAACCACTACACCAAACAGTTTACACACTGTACTGTTGTGAAAGTTCAAAAACTAAAAACAACAATCACCGCAAAGCGATGGAAAATTCCTAATGCATTCGTTCAGTTTAGGTCTTTGGGACTCTGGAAATGAGGGAGACATTTGTGCTTTCAGAAGCATCCCCAGGTATCCTTTTTTTAAAGAAGGAAAATGGCTGTCGCTCACCAGACATTATTGATGTAATGTGACACAAAAGTGAAATCGCTCATTGCTGAATATTTTAACCAAGCTCTCTAAAAAAGTGAGGCTTGCTTTGCTGAAAAGTTGTCGTGGAACAGTGCTAGAGCATTTATGGCAACCGCAAAGGGTTTTCAAGACAAGAGGCTAAAAGAGATGTTTTGCCATTGCCTGCCTCTGTGCAACAACCCTGGACTTCCTTGGTGGTCTCCCATCCAAGTACCAACGAGGGCCAACCCTGCTTAGCTTCTGAGATCTGATGAGACTGGCTTACCCTGGGCCACCCAGGTCCAGGCACCCTAATAGCAGTGAGCTCAAATTGTGAGATGGTATTTAGCTGCTGCTGCTGCTACTACTACTACTAGTCATTTCCTAGAAAAAGATGTGCAGGAGCTCATTAGCATAACTCATTAGCCTAACTTATTTGCATATGCCACACCCCCTGACATCACCGGAAGTGTATCAGAAGGCAACACACACTGCTTAGGCTCCACTGGACTGTTTTGGATTGCTAGCTATTGGGGGGGGGGCACATGCAGATCTGTCCTCACAGAGGAGGGAGAGCTTGTACCTGAATAAAACTTGGTCTTAAAGGTGCCACTGGACTGTTTTGGATTGCTAGCTATGGGGGAGGGGGGACGCGCAGATCTGCCGTCACAGAGGAGGGAGAGCTTGTACCAGAAGGCGGGCTGGGGGAGGCTCTGCAACTTACCTGGCCGCTTCTTGCTTCTCGTGGACCAACTGAGGGCTTCTGGGAGCAGGGGGTGGAGGGCGGGGCTTCTTGCATGTGCCCGCCCCCTGGGCTCCTAACTGCCGGAGCTGCGCTCCTGTGCGCTCCCACAGGAAATTACCCCTGATTATTATTATTAGGCATTGTGTGTAGAATAGCCAGGAGATCCTAAGGTTGTCTGACAGCCAGAGGTTCTAGCTCTTTAGTGTTATGCACCACTGGGTGGCGAGCTAGACCTGTTTTTAAGGCAAGAGATGATTCAGAGGTAGTTTGCCACTGCCTGCCTCCGTGTCACACCCCTGGTTTTCCTTGGAGGTCACCCTTCCAAATACTAGCCAGGGCTGACCCTGCTTAGCTTTTGAGATCTGATGGGATTGGTCTAGCCTGGGCTATCCAGGTCAGGGCAATACTTAGCAATCCCAAAAGAGATACCTTCCTTCTCCTCTGTCAAGCAGCGCCTCAATGCTAGTGGCACCCAGTTTACTTAGAGTGTGGTTACCATAAAGAAAGGGAGAGTTCCGGAACTGTTTGTTCTCCTTCAGTGGGGGAAGTCATCCAGCCAGTTAGGCCATGCCTACTCTCAGTCCAGGCAGGGCTATGCAAATGTTTATGCTAAACTCAACTGGATTGGATTGAGGTTGACTATCCGGTTTCGATAACCCTGCCTAGGGGTGTGCAAAAAATAAATAAATAATCATTCGGCCCGATTCGGATTCGGTTGAATCAATTTCGGCAGGCAGAAAGACTCCCGCATGTCAATTTCGGCAGTAGGAGCCGATTTGGGAGTCTTTACGCCAGCTGAATGTCAATTTCGGCCCCATTATATCCTATGGGCCATTGAAGTCAACAGCGAAAACATAGGGTATATTCTGGGGGATGGAGGGGAGGGAGTTTGAGGGAGAGGCTCCAAACCCGTGGGATGGCTGCTGGTGCCTCTCCCCAAGATACCCACCAAGTTTCACGACCATTGGACCAGTGGGTCCAATTCTACAGGCCCCCAAACAAGTTGCCCCCATCCCCTCCATTGTTCTCTATGGTGAAACAAGAATTACTTTTTCCCCATGGTGCTGTTGGTGGCTCTGGGGGGAAGGGGGTTTGAAGGAGAGGCTCCAAATTTTCAGGGTAGCTTCGGGAGCCTCTCCCCACATAAACCCCCATGTACCAAAGCAATTGGACCAGTGGGCCTAATTCTATGGGCACCCAAACAGGTTACCCCCATTACCTCCATTGTTTCCAATGGGGAAACCCAGCCAGCAGTCAGACTCTCCCAGAGAATCTCAGGGAAAGTGAACTGTCTTGGGAGGTGCTTGTTTGCCATGAGAACAAGTGGCACTGTGGCACTGTGGCAAGCATGCACTGCTCAGGCTCCACTGGACAGTTTTGGATTGCTAGCTATTGGGGAACGTGCAGATCTGTCCTCGCAGAGGAGGGAGAGCTTGTACCTGAATAAAACTTGGTCTTAAAGGTGCCACTGGACTGTTTTGGATTGCTAGCTATGGGGGAGGGGGGACGCGCAGATCTGCCGTCACAGAGGAGGGAGAGCTTGTACCAGAAGGCGGGCTGGGGGAGGCTCTGCAACTTACCTGGCTGCTTCTTGCTCCTCGTTGCCCAACTGAGGGCTTCTGGGAGCAGGGGGCGGGACTTGTTGCATGTGCCCACCCCCTGGGATCCTTACTGCCGGAGCTCCAGTCCTGGGCACTCCCACAGGAAATTACCCCTGATTATTATTATTATCATTATTAGGCATTGTGTGTAGAATAGCCAAGAGATCTTAAGGTTGTATGTCAGCCAGAGGTTCTAGCTCTTTAGTGTTATGCACCACTGGGTGGCGAGCTAAACCTGTTTTTAAGGCAAGAGATGATTCAGAGGTAGTTTGCCATTGCCTGCCTCCGCGACACACCCCTGGTCTTCTTTGGAGGTCTCCCTTCCAAGTACTAGCCGGGGCTGACCCTGCTTAGCTTCTGAGATCTGACGGGATTGGTCTAGCCTGGGCTATCCAGGTCAGGGCAATACTTAGCAATCCCAAAAGAGATACCTTCCTTCTCCTCTGTCAAGCAGCGCTTCAATGTTAGTGGCACCCAGTTTACTTAGAGTGTGGTTACCATAAAGAAAGGGAGACTTCCGGAACTGTTCGTTCTCCTTCAGTGGGGGAAGTCATCCAGCCAGTTAGGCCATGCCTACTCTCAGTCCAGGCAGGGCTATGCAAATGTTTATGCTAAACTCAACTGGATTGGATTGAGGTTGACTATCCGGTTTCGCTAACCCTGCCTAGGGGTGTGCAAAAAATAAATAAATAATCATTCGGCCGGATTCAGATTCGGTTGAATCCGGCAGAATCAATTTCGGCAGGCAGAAAGACTCCCGCATGTCAATTTCGGCAGTAGGAGCCAATTTTGGAGTCTTTCCTTCGGCCCCATTGTATCCTATGGGCCATTGAAGTCAACAGCGAAAACATAGGGTATATTCTGGGGGATGGAGGGGAGGGAGTTTGAGGGAGAGGCTCCAAACCCGTGGGATGGCTGCTGGTGCCTCTCCCCAAGATACCCACCAAGTTTCACGACCATTGGACCAGTGGGTCCAATTCTACAGGCCCCCAAACAAGTTGCCCCCATCCCCTCCATTGTTCTCTATGGTGAAACAAGAATTACTTTTTCCCCATGGTGCTGTTGGTGGCTCTGGGGGGAAGGGGGTTTGAAGGAGAGGCTCCAAATTTTCAGGGTAGCTTCGGGAGCCTCTCCCCACATAAACCCCCATGTACCAAAGCAATTGGACCAGTGGGCCTAATTCTATGGGCACCCAAACAGGTTACCCCCATTACCTCCATTGTTTCCAATGGGGAAACCCAGCCAGCAGTCAGACTCTCCCAGAGAATCTCAGGGAAAGTGAACTGTCTTGGGAGGTGATTGTTTGCAAGCATGCCACAGTGCCACACAGAAACCCCAAAAGACCAAGAGGAACAAATATTTATACAGGCCCTGCCCTGTGTAAATTGATGGTGCAACCGCATTGGACCACTCACACCACGCACACCTCAAAAAGAATATTTATATTGCTGGAAAAATGCAGAAAAGGGCAACTGGAATGATAAGAGGAGGACACTTTCCCTATGAAGAAAGGTTAAGGCGCTTGGGGATCTTAGCTTTGAGAAACAATGACTGAGGGGTGACATGGTAAGAGGTTTACAAGGCTATGCATGGGATAGAGCAGGTAGAGAAAGAAGTACTTTTCACCCTTTCTCACAAGACAAGAACTCGTGGGCACTCCATGACATTGCTGAGCAGTCGGGTTAGAAGTTAGAACAGATGAAAGGAAGCCCTTCTTCACCCAAACAGTGATTTACACATGGAATTCACTGCCACGGGAGGAGGTGGTGGCGGTGGCTGGCATGAACAGCTTCTGCTGGTTGCTATTGCTTGGGGGGGAGGCTTGCTTGCCTTGTTTTTTTTTTTTCCTGTATGTTCCAGCCTCCATATGTTTGTCAAATTCCAGGTTCAGGAAGACCCAGGTTCAGGTGCCCTTTTGTCTGAAAACTTGCTGTCCTTGGACCATCCCAATCTCTCAACGTGACCAGCCTATGGAATGAAAAAAGGATAAAATTGTTTTAAGATTAGGGATTAAGATAAACTCCAGACTGATCTTTTGAAAGGGCATCTTCTGTTTTTCTGCTCAAAACAGGTGCCCCATGGAAAGAGGTCTCTGGTCCCGGCCACACGTGCCGGAAAATGTGTGTGTGTGGGGAGGTATGGCTGTTTGCGCCATCGCATTCTGATCCGCCATTATGTGATCAGACGCGATGGCAGCGCACCGGGGTTTCGTCCTTTGGCACGCGCTGCAAAGAGGACAACCGAAGGGAATAGGCGCACGCCAGCGCGATCACACCGAATGAGTCCGTCTGCGGCAAACCATTTGCTAGTAGATCTTTGCAGGTACTTTTTAACTGCGCATCTTCGGTGGCATGCCACAGGTTGGCCATGGGTGCGCTACGCTTGCCAGATGTTGCGATGTGATCGTGCCCCGAAAATCCACCCAGCATTCATGCCTTTCGTGTGGCAAATTCTCCGTGGGACCGAGGCCTCTGATATGCAAACTGTAATTACTAGCTGATGTTACAGCCTCTACTACAATCCCTTTCTTTTTTTCCCTTCCTTCCTTGGTATTTGTGTGTCTGTGTGCACGCGCACCTGAAAGTCATGGTGACCTATGGTGAGTGACCCCTGCTGGGGGCCTGGAGGTTATTCAGATAAGTGGCTGAAAGCCTGCCCCCCCCTCCCGCCTCTGGTATTCCAAGGAGGTCTCCCATCCAAGTACTTTCCAGAATCGACCCTGCTTAGGTTCCGAGATCTGACAAGATAGGGCTTGCCCAGGCTATGTTCTTGATGGCCTACCAGTGGAATAGCACTTCATCTCTCATTTAACCTTTGCAGAGTACAAGTGGCGTAAACTGAACCTGCGTGGGAAGCGGAATTTCTCTACCGCACTCTCCCTTTATGTTGTGAATCAACAGGTCAATACGGCCCTTTTACTACACCCTTTGAAGGGAGCTTGACGCACTGTTATCTCACAGCCTATGCTGGTGACATACGTGACAGATCTGTTCCTTTAATCTGGATCAGTCTTTTTACACTGCCCTAGCTGCGGTGGCTCAAGTGGTTAAGACGCTGAACTGCAGGCTGTGGAAGGTCGGTAGTTCAGGAGTTCAAGAACCGAGTTGCCGCATGATGGAGTGAGCTCCCATCTCTAGTTCCAGCTCCTGCCAACCTAGCAATTCGAAAGCAAGAAATTGCAAGTAGATAAATAGGTACCACTTTGGTGGGAAGGTAACAACGTTCTGTGTGCCTTGGTGTTTAGTCATGCCGGCCACATGACCACGGAAATGTCTTCGGACAGCGCTGGCTCTTCGGCTTGGAAACGGAGATGAGCACCGCAACCCTAGAGTCGGACTCGACTGGCTTTCGAGCAAGGGAGACCTTTACCTTTACTAGTCCACGTTAGGAATTAGTGTTGGGGGTGGGGGGAGGCGGAGCTCCACAGGCAAGCGATAAATTCTGCAATGCAGTCGGACAACACTCTGTGGGGAGTAACAGGCTTGCTGTCAGATCCTGGCGTCACACCTCTTCTTCCCCTCCTTCGCATAACACGATGTCTCAGGGTTGTGCACCCATTTTTTCCCCCATGTTCAAGGTGCTAGGGTCTGTCCTTGGCATCTCTTACCGCAAAAGTCTCTGGTAATCAAAAATCCTGTAAATCCTTTCGTCTCTCCTCTAGGGTGATTTACTCTACAAGAGAAAAACAGCAAAGCAAAAAGAAAATTCTCTGGTCTGCTGTCTTGTCCGCCCGGCTCCCTGCAGTTCTTTTTGTACCTATGTTACTTGGCGGGCTCAGACCCAAGATCTTTCCCACCTCTCCTCTAAGGGGGGGAGGCGCCTGTCTCCCATTACTTAGATTATTCAGTTCAGTGCTACCCCAGGACAGGGGAAAAAAGGGTGCAGTTTCAGATAATTCTTATGTGTTAAGGTGCGCATCTGAAGAGGGTTATGGTCAGGCCCAGATCACGTGGAGAGCCAGTTTGGTGTAGTGATTAAGAGTGGTAGACTCTAATCTGGGGAACCGGGTTTGTTTCCCCCACTCCTTCACATGCAGCCAGCTGGGTGACCTTGCGTCAGTCACAAGTTCTCTCAAGGGCAGTCCTCGAGAGAGCTCTCTCAGCCCCACCTACCTCACAGGGTGTCTGTTGTGGGGAGAGGAAAGGAAAGGAGATTGTAAGCCGCTCTGAGACTCCGAGTGAAGGACGAGGTATAAATCCAATTCTCCTCCTCCTCCTCTAAACTTTTGCTTGGTTGTCTTGTTCATTGATCACTCTACAGTTTCTGTAAACAGTCCTGCTGCCTTAGTTGTTGTAGATTTTCCAGGCTGCATGGCCATGGTCATGGCATTGTAGGATCTGGAAAAAGACAAGACTAAAAGAACATGAAAGACTCTGCAGACTGGCCAACCTGAGAAATCTGCAGTGGCTGAAAATAGCCTAACTCAAACAGGACACAGTATCTTATTCCAAGACACTGAAAGGCTGGACTCTTATTCCAAGACACTGAAAGGCTGGACAACACATCCAGTTACCATGTCAGATTACACAGGGAAGCCGTTGAAATTCATAAACATAAACACAATTTCAGCAGG
>NW_015176113.1:0-4489 GCF_001447785.1 Gekko japonicus | reverse complement strand
AGCAGGAAATAAGAGAGTTTAAAAATAAATAGGGCGTGGTTTCCTGTCCTGGAAAACACAAAAGGCTCTACATCTTACAATAGCACTACAGATAAGATTAGAATTTCAACAGCCAACCATATGCAAAAGAGCCTCCACAGGAAAGCGCCTCCGTTAGCACAGCCCTACCCCACCTTTCTGAGCAAATATAAATTACCTGCCTACCATTTTTCTTCTCACCTTGACACAGAGAGTACTCCATCTTTCTGTTTGATACCTCTGAGGATGCCAGTCACAGCTGCTGGCAAAACGTCAGGTCCTACAATGCCAAGACCACAGCCAGACAGCTCTGAAAATCTACAACAACTAATGAACTCCAGCCATGAAAGCCTTCGACAAGATATAGTCCCACTGCCATTGTGGATGGCAGCTCCCAGTGGTAGAATTCCAACATTCCCCTTCATTTGGGATTATCCCTTGGCTGTTTTACAAAGTGCACAGACATTAGGGTGGCCTACGTGAGGCTACTTTATTATTTTCCCCTGCTCTTTTGATGGGTGGTTGTCGATCCTTTCCAGGGGAACCTGACCAGGTTTTCCTTTGCCTTTCTTAGTCTTTAGTTCAGTCCTTATTTTACTGAGATGGTCAGCTCTTTTTGACTTCCACTGCTATGTTTTCTGGCATTTTTAACTATCTATAGGTGACACCGTAACAGAATTTGTATTTTGGTGTGTATTTTATTTATTTATTTATTTATTATTCACATTTTTATCCCGCCCTCCCCGCCCTCCCCTTTTACCTTTCAGGGGATGCCCAGGTTTTGTTATTCTTTCCTTCTGAGATGGGCCTAACATGCACCATTCTTGTGGTCTCATTTTTCCTTTCAGGGGATGCCCAGGTTTTGTTATTCTTTCCTTCTGAGATGGGCCTAACATGCACCATTCTTGTGGTCTCAGCACTTAATTTTTCTCTGAGCACTTCTTTCGACTCTGAGCCTCTGGAAGCTAGTGTCATCTCAAAGGTCTCCTTCCCTATAGTGTGGAGATCCTGCTGTTCCCCAGTGGCTCCTGATGTTCGGCAGAATTAGTTTGTCATACCCAGGGGTCGTTTCGTAGAAAAAGAGCTAGGGTGACTCATTAGCATAACTCATTAGCATATGCCACACCCCCTGACATCACCGGAAGTGTGTCATAAGGCCACACCCCCTGCCATCACCAGAAGTGTGTCATAAGGCCACACCCACCACTCAGTTAGTCTTAGGCTTAAAGGTTAGTCTTAAAGGTGCTATTTGTTAGTCTTAAAGGTACTATTTGAACTCTTGGACTATTTTGCAGCAACAGACTAACACAGCTACCTCGGGGAAGCTCCTGGATGGGGCTGGGAGTCCTTGCGGAGGCAACGTGGAGTGGCCTCGGCCAGGCAGAGGGGTAGGACGCCAAAACCCTCCTGCTTCTTCCTCCTTCTGCAACAGAATGAGGCTGGAAGCAGGGGGCGGCCGGAAGAAGGGGCGGGGCTTCGTCGTGTGCCCCGCCCCCTGCACCTCACCCGGGGGAACTGCGATCCCCCGCGATCCCCCCAAATCGACCTCTGGTCATACCACTACTTTCACCTAGGACGCTAGACATACTTTACTTTTGTGTCTTATTTTAGAAGAAGAGAGAGAAGAGATTGGATTTATACCCTGCCCTTCACTACCTGAAGGAAGGGCTTTTTTTCCTGGGAAAACGCGCCAGAACAGAGTTCTGGAACGTCTTCGACAAAATTATTTTCAAAAATGTTTAAAAGTTCATGAGTTTTCAGTATGCAGATTGAAAACTTCACTTCCCTCTTGGGAGTGCCGACACGTCTTTTTCCAGAAAAAAAGCCCTGCCCGGAGGAGTCTCAGAGCAGTTTACAATCTCCTTCCCCTTCCCACAACAGACACCCTGTGAGGTAGGTGGGGCCGAGAGAGCTCTGAGAGAACTGCTCTTGAGAGAACAGCTCTGAGAGAACTTGTGACTGACCCAAGGTCACCCCAGCAGCTGCATGTGGAGGACTGGGGAATCAAACCCGGTTCTCCCAGATTAGAGTCTGCGCTCCTAACCACTAAACCAAACTGGCAAACACTCCACATACTCATAGAATACACCGTAATCATGTTTTTAAATTAACTAACGGAGACAAGCTCCCTGATACTCTGATTGGAAGTCTGTGCTATTTCACCTTGCCCCCCACAATGGAACATTCCAGGCCCTGTCCTTTGTGCTTCTTTCCTGACAGGGACCTCTGGCATTGAGGAATGCCCTTCTAATCCCTCACCAAGACAATCTGCTTCTATGTTTTCTTCCTCTGGATATACCACTGCGCTGAGTGCTCCGCAAGCTGCACCAGGTTCATTTATGGCGCATCCTATCCACATCACACCTGTTTTCACTGCCTTCATTATTATAGTGCAGATCTGCTGGTTTCTCACTCCTGCTGACAACTGGGTACTTTGGTCAGCTTCTTTCCTGCATTGCAGCAGTAGCCTCACACTGTTCCAAGTGGCAGGCCCCGTTTCCTGTGCTACCAGATCTTACACCTCTGAGTGGAAAGGAGTCTCTGCCGAGGCTGTGAAAGGGTGTGGACCTTGCTTCTTGTGCTGCTGATTATGTTTTGGACACTGGCTGGGACACAGACTCTCTAACCTTTCTTCTTCCTTACTGGATGTCTAAAGATGCTGCAAAACGGAGGTATAACCCCTTGTTTTGTTTTTGTACTTTTCTGGCATTTCATTTAGAAGAGGATTTTAAAATATGCAGCGCTTCCAGCTGTGGAATGGGGACACTGGGGGGTTCTAACCAGTGTTCCCTCTAAGCGGAGTCAGTGTGAGCTAGCTCACAGTTTCTTAGCCTCCGGCTCACACATTTTTGCCTTAGCTCAGGAAGGATGGCTCCAGAGCAAACTAATTTATGCAGTTGCCAAATCGCTCACTCCCAACTTTAATGCCAGGAGCTCATAAAGTAGAATTTTTGCTCACAAGACTCCACAGCTTAGAGGGAGCATTGGCCAGGATCCCTTACCAGGGATTGTCTCCCGGTCCTCATGTCACGCACGGTCAGTGTCCTCACACAACCCATCCTTGAGGGTCGGCAGAGGCTATCGCGCTCTGTCTTGAGTGCCTGGCTGTTCGATGCCACGTTAGGATCACGGCTCTCTTCAAATGCGTGCTGTTTTTTCTTTGCCACGTTCCTGCATGTATTTCAGTTGGGACCAGTGTTCCCTCTAAGCTGAGTTAGTGTGAGCTAGCTCACAGTTTTTAAGCCTCCGGCTCACACATTTTTGTATTTGCTCAGGAAGGAGGGCTCTAGAGCAAACTAATTGATGCAGTAGCCAGATCCCTCACTCACAACTTTCATGCCAGTCGCTCAGAAAGGAAAATTTTTGCTCACAAGACTCCAGAGCTTAGAGGGAACATTGGTTGGGACGCTTGTAGAGAGCTTGCTGTTCCATTATAAGACAGTTCTGGGTGAAGGTCAACATGTGACCCTAAACTGCGGTTGAGAAGGGGGTCCTCCGTGATCTCTTCCTCTGAGAGATTCACACCCACCTCCTTCACTCAGTGAGCTCGCTAGTCTCCCAATGTGGGACTGCGCGGAAGGCACGAAGATAAAAATGGGGTTGCACCCATGACGTTCATCGAGGGGGTCTTCTGTGCAGCCACACATCCCTCCCTCCTGCCTCGCTGTGAACTCTCTGGAACCTTCGTTTTTTGGGGTCTCCGGTGGCAGCATGGAGAGAACTGAGGGAGTAGTGCCCCCCCTTCTGCCCCCCTTCTAGTCATGTGATCGTTTTGGGGGGAAAGCACCAGAGGGAGGAGAGATGCTCCTAGTCTGCTAGAAGGCTTTGGAATTCTTTTCCGCGGCTGGACTGCGCTCACGCAGTCCCCAGTGTGTGCCTGCACAGATGACCACTCAAACAATGGTTACAAGTAAGTGCAACCCCGTTTTCTATTGCTGTATTCTATCAGGTCTTGATTTCTGGAATTTTAGCAATTTCTTGAAATACTACTTGCTCGAAGAAGAAGAAGAGTTGGTTTTATACCCCACTCTTCACTACTCAAAGAAGTTTCGGAGTGGGCTACAATCACCTTCCCTTCCTCTCCTCACAACAGACACCCTGTGAGGTAGGTGGGGCAGAGAGAGCTCTTTCGAGGACTGCTCCTGAGAGAACAGCTCTGAGAGGACTGTGAGTGACCCAAGGTCACCCCAGCTGGCCGCATGTGGAGGAGGGTGGAATCAAACCTAGTTCTCCAGATTAGAGTCCACTGCTCTTAACCCCTACACCAAGCTGCCTCTCTTAGAGGGGGGAAAGATCTGTTTTCCATGCAGCAGGATTCAATTTGTAGGGTACAAAACCGAGCAGCTGAATTTCATTTCTCTCCGACATGAGCGGCCTCCTTGTTTGTGCCTTTCCTTTCCTTTAATTGCGGACCCTAATTTTGCGGCACACTGTAGGGCGCAAGTATCTCTTTCCAGACCCGCTTAGGATG
>NW_015176112.1:85277-85423 GCF_001447785.1 Gekko japonicus | reverse complement strand
AGCTTAGAGGGAACATTGGTCTCCACTTATCTTGCCATAAGCAGTTCTGAATTCCACAAATCCCGAAGGTGCACAGATGATGCATTTCAGAGCAAAACACTCTAGATTATCTAGGATTTTCTCCAGCTTGGCTCTCTTCCATCTCA
>NW_015176112.1:50376-85264 GCF_001447785.1 Gekko japonicus | reverse complement strand
CCCTAATTTACCATGGAATGCAAATCCCAGGTCTTTCCTAACTCCACAGAAAAGGCAAAAAAAAAATCCTTTATCCTCCTTGTAAAGTTGTTTTGTACTATCTGCATAAGAATGTATGAAGCTATAACATCTCTTTTGCCTCCTAGCATGATGTGGGGAAAGCCATGTGTGCTGTTCCAGATGCACTCCAAAATCTGCGATGCATCTGTGGTGTTTTGACAACTCTGTTCATTTAATCTGGGTCAGTGTTTCAGACTGCTGCGGTCCACTCCAGGATTTGGTGTGGATAGGAAAAGGGGGAAATGAGATGGTTGCTACGGCAGCTCCACACAGAATGTACCAAACTGTGCTTCTGCTTGAAACTGGGCTGCCTTCTTATTTTGATGCACAGCATTCATGACACAACAGGATCATCCCAAATGCACAGCAAGTTTAGTTCCATAAGAATGGTGATTAATTCAATCTCTATTAAGCATACAACCATTTGGAAGAACACAGTGATATGAAAAAAAAATTATGCAGTAATTTTGGTTCTTGTTAAATTGTTACAGTTCCATCTTGGATAAAGCTTTGGTGAAAAGAGGTGCTACAGCACCAGTTCGCCCCATCGGCTGGAACTAAACTTGCAGAGCTACTATATGAACAGAACTTTAAGTCTTCAGGAACAGAGGATTCTACTCGCCTGAAGTACTATTGATGTACTGAGTGGACTTTTGAATTTGCAATTTACATTTGAAACCTTTGTTCCATGACTCATGAACGTGGATCTTTCCGATTTGCACAATTTATTTATATGGATTTCAAGATTTGTATTAAGATTGTTTGGTATGTTTGTTACTGCTGGTTGTGCAAATAGTCCGTAAGCATTATATTTGGTTTCTTTGAGTATTTTTGGAGGTTTAATCATATGGAGGATTTTGTTCCTTTTTTTGTATTCACCACCTGGAGTTTGGCAACTCAATGGGCAATTAGTCACACAACCCTCATTAAATCACTTCTTTGCATTTTCTTCCACCACTGGAGGTCACTGTAATCTTAACTTAATGCTTTTCTTCCCAGGTCCCCCGGGCAGTATTTCCTGCTAAGTGGCTTCTGCTTCGATTTTTTTAATGTAGATTCCTCCATGCATCTAAAAATTCAAAAACACTGACTCCACAGTAGTAAATTAATTACTTAATTTACTGTTATTTTACTATTTTACCCTTATTTTACTAAACACTTTAGAGGTCTAAACTATACATTCTGTTGAAGATCTGTGATTGGATCCCCCATCACGTGTTGAATTCTAAAAAGCAGGGGGGGTCAATGCTCCCTTCATCAGATACATTGAAGGCTACAATGCTCAAAAGTTTATACCCTGAAAATCTGGTTGGTCTTTATTGGACCTGAATATTGCTCTTCTACTACAGACCAACATGGCTACCCACCTTAAAAAAAATGAATGGTTAACCCTCTTTTGCCCAGTGTTGGAGGGACCCTACATTTGCTTTTTCAGGTTAAAACAATGCAAAAATGTGCTGGAGACCATGAATCGTCAACGCAACACAAAATTTGGCTTTAATATGCTGTATTTTAGGGAAACTATTTAAAAAGTGAATTACTCTAACGTGTGCAGGGGTCATTTCCTGCAGGAGCACACAGGAGCGGAGCTCCGGCAGTAAAGAGCCCAGGGGGTGGGCACATGCAACAAGCCCCACCCCCTGCTCCCAGCAGCCCTCAGTCAGAGCAAGAAGCAGCCAGGTAAGCTGCAGAGCCCCCCCCCCGGCCCCCCGGTCCAAAACAGTCCAGTGGCACCTTTAAGACCAAGTTTTATTCAGGTACAAGCTCTCCCTCCTCTGCGAGGACAGATCTGCACGTTCCTCCCCCCCCCTCCAATAGCTAGCCATCCAAAACAGTCCAGTGGAGCCTGAGGGGTGGGGGTTGCCTTCTGACACACTTCCGGTGATGTCAGGGGGTGTGGCATATGTAAATAAGTTATGCTAATGAGTTAGGCTAATGAGCTCCTGCACCTCTTTTTCTACGAAATGACACCTGAACGTGTGCATTTGCTCTTTAGAACTAAATCAATATATGCATTTAAGCATTTCTCTTCACAGCACTGATCGGCTTTGCTGTGAAACATTTTCAATGTTTTGTCATGAGCTACAGATTGTATGTGCAAGACGAAGTCCATCTTTAAGGTTAACATGACATTCACATGTCATTGACAGATAAATTTTGATCTTGCTCTTTCCTGTGGGGATGTAATACGGTCAGATAAGATTCATCTTCACTGTATCAAAACGTGAATGATGAATGAAGTTGAACTAACCCATTTTCTACAGACAGGGACTAGACTAAGGGAGCAAGGGAGATTCTTAGATACCATAAATAAAACCTTCCCTTTCTTCTCTGGCAATGCAGAGAATTTCAATTTAGAATAAGCAGAGATAGTCGGGAAACATTTGTTTGCTTTAAATCCATACCAGTCCTTGGGACCTGATGAATTGCATCCTGATGTTGAAGGAGTTGGAGGATGACATATCTGAACCTCTCTATATACTTTTTGGAAAACCTTGGAGGATGGGGGAGGTACTGAGGGATTGGGAAAGGGTTAATGTACCCATTTTTGAGAAAGGGAAAGAAAGATGATCCAGGAAATTATTGGCCAGCTAGTTTGACATCAATTCCAGGAAAGACTTTGGAACAGATTATTAAGGGGTCTGTTTGGAGCTGCGGTGGCTCAAGTGGTTAAGACACTGAACTGCAGGCAGTGGAAGGTCGGTAGTTCAGCAGTTCAAGACCCGAGTTGGTGCATGACGGAGTGAGCTCCCGCCTCTAGTTCCAGCTCCTGCCAACCTAGCAGATCGAAAGCATGAAATTGCAAGTAGATAAATAGGTACCACTTCGGTGGGAAGGTAACAGCGTTCTGTGCGCCTTGGTGTTTAGTCATGCCGGCCACATGACCACGGAAACGTCTTCGGCTTTGAAACGGAGATGAGCACCGCAACCCTAGTGACGGATTCGACTGGCTTTCGAGCAAGGGAACCTTTACCTTTGTGAAAAATTGGAGAGACATGGTGTGATTGTTAAATTTCAGCATCGCTTTTTTGGGATTAAGTCATGTCAGGCCAATCTGATTTCTTTTTTTTGATAGGGCTACTAGTTTGTTGGATCAGAAGAATGGTGTGAATGATGTTCTTGTTGAGACGTCAGTGAGATGTGGACTAGTTCCCATTAGTGTTAAATGGATTAAGGCCTGGTGCGTAGATCATACCCAAAGGATGATAGTTCAAAGTTCTTCATCAACCTGGAGGGAGGTGACAAGTGGGGAGCCTCGGGGTTCTGTTTAGGCATCAGAGCTGTTTAACATAGGGTTCCCCGACCCCCACTGGGGGTGTAGGAACCCCTACTTTTGGGGGGTGCTTCCCCGCTACAGGCCTTGCTTTTACCATCTGCCCTAGCCTATTTTATGAAACTTTTTCAGAAGCCAAGAAATGCTTTATGCTGTACTTGTGCTTGCACTGCTTTTTTTAACGCTGTGTTAATTATTTGCTAATTTTAGCTATATTAACTGCTTAGTGTATATGCAGGTGATCATTTACCCCAGAGTAGTTTATGTGCTGTCTCGTGTGAGACATGAGAGAATTTGTGAGCACACTACTTTATTTATTTATTTATTTATTTATTTATATCCTGTCTTTCGCACCAATGGGGGCCCAAAGCAACTCACATCATTCTCCTCCCCTCCATTTTTTCCTCACAACAACCCTGTGTGGCAGCGTAGTCTGAGAGCGTGTGACTGGCCCAAGGTCACCCAGCCGGCTTTCAGGGCACAAGTGGGGATTTAAACCTGGATTTCCCAGATCTTAGTTCAACACTTTAACCACTATTCCACATTGACTTCAATTTTCTTTCATGGGCTGTCTCTCTCCGCTCAGGACAAAAATGCAATTCTCTTTTTTTCCCCCAGGGCTATTCTAACAGAATTTGATAGAAATATTACCATTAAAATGGATACTAGTATACTGGCATATTAGTATGTCCTCTGGATAATTATACAAAGGTAGGTACAGCTGCCTTGAAAGCAGGGGTCGTTTCGTAGAAAATGAGCTAGGGGAACTCATTAGCATAACTCATTAGCATATGCCACACCCCCTGACATCACCAGAAGTGTGTCATAAGGCCACACCCCCTGACATCACCGGAAGTGTGACATAAATGCTTGCAGAGTCAACCCTGCGTAGCTTCCAAGATCTGCAGTTCTTGAGCTGACGGGGACCTCTGGACAACCTGGACAGGTGGCATGCTAGTCTTAGTGGACTATACCTCCCCTCAAAAAAACCAGTGCTTTTTTAAAAGTATGATGGCCAATGAGGGGCCCGGCGGTGGACCTGCAACGGCGGGAGTGCGAGGAAGCCCCGCAGAGGCCCTCCCTGGCCCCAGGCAGGCAGGGGTGGGGAGAGGCAGGGAGGAAGCAACTTACCCTCCCTCTTCTCCTGCCTCCTCCCGGCTGAATGAGGGCTGGAAGCGGGGCGGCCGGAAGCGGGGGGCGGGACTTCGTCATGTGCCCCGTCCCCCCGCATTTCACCCGGGAGAACTGCGATCCCCCGCGATTCCCCCCGAATCTACCTCTGCTTGAAAGGAAGAATATAAATATGTAAAGAAAACAAACAAACAAAAGACGCCCATTCTTATGTGAGGGCACTTTTATGTCATATCTGTATTTCATTATAACTCTCCTTACTATGTGAATACTAGCTACAGATAGTTTGCTGTCTATACATGCAGAATGATGAGTATCTGCAGCTGTAGTCTGTATGGAGTCAAGTCTGCTTCAGGGTCACTGACTGTAATTAAATTAGCCCATGATTTGCTGCGAGGAGAGAATGAAAAGTAATAAAGTGATCAAGCAACCATACTCCAACACCCACATCTGGTGGAACTAATTAACACATTCTTACATCTTATTTATATTCAACAGAGAAGTGTCTAACCCATAGCAAGCATGATGGGAAACTGGTGCCAAGCTCCAAGCAATGTAAGGAATACACCTTCCTTTTGATTGACAAGCACAGATGCAAAATCTTCTGTAATAATCCTCTATCTAGAAAGCAGTTCCTAATAAAAATATGCATGTCTTACCCTTCTTTCCTGTGACTTCAGTTCTTTTTAAGTGTGATTGGTACCAATATTAGCTTGTAGTACTTTTATTCTATTCTCCATTGTAGTACAGAGATTTTAAAAAACCCAAACAATTAAGTTCAGTTGGGTCAGCACTGATGGTTTTATACTGCCCTTTCCTTCTGTATAGCATAGAAGCCATACCAGTAGTCATAGGAAGTAACTCTTTTCTAGGAATTTGGGGCTGGAATGCAAAAATGCAATAAAGACCAAAGCGGGCAAGAATTTTATTTGCAATAGCAGCCCCTGAACAAATGTTGACATCTATAACCAGAGTTGTAAAGCGTACTTCCTTTAGCTCTCTTACACATAAGCCTTTGATGATGTTCTGTGTGTATAGAAGCTTTGCAGAATGTGAAAACCAAATATAGGCACTCATAGCTGAAGAGTCTCCTGCTAGTCCCTACCCTGAAATGCATTTCAAGAAAAGAGCCTGCTGCCCCTGAACAGCCGTCATCCTCATTTTTTCTTGCCAATATTTCTTCCTTGCCGATATTTTTTCTTGCCGATATTTCCTTCCTTGTTCTCTCTGACATCAGCTTGTAGTCGAGAAGAAGAATAAGGAGCAGCATGCCCAAAAGGAAACTTTAGTCTAAGAGTTTGTTGTCACCCACCAGATCAAAGGTTAGAGGATGATTTAAAAACAGCAAAAGAATTACGGAAAGCAGCTAGATGAAATAGCTGTGTCATAATAGGTGATTTTAACTACCCACACACTGATTGAGTCAATATGTGTTCAAGTCAGGAGAAAGAGTTTCTAGGTACTCTCAATGACTGTGCCATGGAGTAGAAGGTCACAGAACCTACTGGTCACAGAACACAGAACACTACTTGGACTTTGTCCTAAGTAATGCTCAATACCTGGGGAGAGATGTAAATGTGATAGCACCAGAGTTGGGAACAGTGATCATAATGCTATTAAGTTTGGCATTTATGTAAATCGGGAGCTGCCCAAAAAGACCAGCACAACTACATTGAACTTTAGAAGGAGTAAGTAACTTCTCTCAAATGAGGGGGCTTGTGAAGAAGAAACTGAAAGGAAAGGTAAAAGAAAGGTAAAGGTTTCCTTTCTCGAAAGCCAGTCGAATCCAACTCTAGGGTTGCAGTGCTCATCTCCGTTTCAAAGCCAAAAAGCCAGCACTGTCCAAAGACATTTCCGTGGTCATGTGGCCAGCATGACTAAAGGTAAGGAGGGTCAAATCCCTTCAGGGAGCTTGGAAACTATTTAAAACTACTATACTGGAAGCTCAGATAAAATGTATACCGCAGATTAGGAAAGGTACAAATAGGTGTAAAAAAAGGCCTGCATGGTTAACGAACAAAGTAATTAATGCAGTAAAAAGTAAGAAGGTTTCCATTAAGCAGTGGAAGGCTAGTCCAAGTGAAGCTGTGGCAAATAAAATGCAAGTTGGTGTTCAGTCAGGCAAAAAGGGACTATAAGGAACATATTGCAAAAAGCATAAAGACCAACAATAAAAATTTCTTCAAATATATTAGAAGCAGAAAACCAGCCAAGGAGGCAGTGGGGCCCCTGAATTACCAAGGAGTGAACAGAATAGTAAAGGGTGATAGGGAAATGGCTGAGAAGCTGAATGCATTTTTTGCCTCTGTCTTCACTGCGGAAGATGGGAGGTGCTTGCCACTCTAGAACCACCAATTTCAGGATGGCTGTTGAAAGACCTGAGTCAGATTGAGGTGACGAGAGACGAGGTCCTGTGACTGAGGGACAAATTTAAAACTGACAAATCACCAGGCCCAGATGGCATACATCCGAGAGTTCTGAAAGAACTCAAATGTGAACTTCTGGATCTCCTGACAAAAATATGTGATCTATCACTAAAATCTGCATCCATTCCCAAGGACTGGAAAGTAGCTAATGTAACCCCCATCTTTTAAAAGGGTTCCAGAGGAAATCTGGGAAATTACAGGCCCGTCCGTCTAACATCAGTACTGGGTAAGTTGGTGGAATCCGTTATTAAAGATAGAATTAGAATTGGATGAACAAAAGCTATTGAGGAAGAGTCGGCATGGATTCTGTAATGGAAGATCTTGTCTTACTAACCTTTTAAGAGTTCTTTGAGGGGGTGAACCAACATGTGGATAAGGATGACACAGTAGATATTGTTTACCTAGACAAGGGTGACCCAGTAGATATTGTTTACCAAGTTATCCAGAAATCTTTTGATAAAGTTCCTCATCAAAGGCTCCTAAGTAAACCCAGGCCAATGCTATGCTGGGGATTATTAGGAACGGGACTAAAAACAAATCAGCTAGTATCATAATGCCCCTGAATAAATCTATGGTGTGGCCTTATTTAGAATACTGTGTAAAGCTCTGGTCACTGCACCTCAAAAACTTCAAAAAATATATCATAACATTGGAAAAAGTACAGAAAAGGGCAACTAGAATGATTAAGGGGACGTAACACCTTCCCTATGAAGATATTAGGGCTCTTTAGCTTGGAGAAACCATGATAGAGGGGTGACATGATAGATGTTTACAAAATTATGCTTGGGACAGAGAAGGTAGAGAAAGGGATACTTTTCTCCCTTTCTCACAATACAAGCACTTGTAATCACTCAATGAAATTGCTGAGCAGGCGAGTTAGAACAGAACAAGGAAGTACTTCTTCACCCAAAGAGTAATTAGCACAAGGAATTAGGAAGTCGTGGTGGCTACAAGCATAGACAGCTTCAGGAGGGGACTGGATGAACATATGGAGCGGAGGTTCATCAATGGCTATTAGCCACAATGTACAGATGGAATACTACATCTGGGGCAGTGATGCTCTGTATTCTTGGTGCTTGGGGAGCAACAATGGGTGGGCTTCTGGAGTTCTGGCCCCACTGGTGGACCTCTTGATGGCACCTAGGTTTTGGCCATTGTGTGACACAGAGTACTGGACTGGATGGGCCACTGGTCTGATCCAACAGTCCCACAAGAGTCTATATTGGGGCCAACGTTCCAACCATGCAAATCTCAGGTGGGCTCTTTCTATCATACATGGTGGGCTTGCAGTGTAGTTAAAAAATTTGGAAGGAGATTCATTTGGTAGTAATGCAAATAACGAAAATTCAGATCCCTTTAGACCCTGAAATATTTTTATTAAATATATTGCCGGATAATATACACAAATGTGATAAATATATGATCATTCATTTGTTGACTGCAGCAAGGATGGTAACTGGCAAAATTTTGGAAGAAAGAAGAGCTGCCAAGGAAGCAAGATTTTATTAACAAAATTACTGAAGTGGCTGAAATGGACAATTTAACCCAAAAACTTTGTTGGAAAGACGATGACGTTGTTCGGAAAATATGGTCAAAGTTTTATAACTGGTTAGATAAGAACGGTTACGATGAATAGTTGAGCACTGAGGTGTGTCATCAAATTTTTGTTACAAGGTTTAGGATCCATTGTATGCTTCTTGTTTGTTTGTCAGATGCTGTTTGTCGGGGGGGGGGAATAATTAAAAAAAGAGAGAGAGTCTATATTGGGGCCAGTACTATTTAAATTAAGGAGCTGCGGTGGCTCAAGTGGTTAAGAAGCTGAACTGCAGGCTGTGGAAGATCGGTACTTCAGCAGTTCGAGACCCGAGTGTGCCGCATGACGGAGTGAGCTCCCGTCTTTAGTTCCAGCTCCTGCCAACCTAGCAGTTCGAAAGCAAGAAATTGCAACTAGATAAATATGTACCACTTTGGTGGGAAGGTAACAGCATTCCGTGCGCCTTGGTGTTTAGTCATGCCGGCCACATGACCACGGAAACGTCTTCGGACAGCGCTGCCTCTTCGGCTTGGAAACGGAGATGAGCACCGCAACCCTAGAGTCAGACTCGACTGGCTTTCGAGCAAGGGGAACCTTTACCTTTTACCTTACTATTTCAATAAATGATCTGGAACTAGGGTGAGTAGTGTAGTGACCAAGTTTGCAGATGACAGAACATTATTCAGGACTGTGGAAACCAGGATGACCGTGAAGAGCTCCAAGTGGATCTCAAGAAATTGGGTGAGTGGGCAACAGTGTGGCAGAAGTTCAGTGTTGGAAAGTGTAACTTGATGCATATTGGAACAAAAAATCCCAACTTCAAGTATAAGCTAATGGGGACCAAGGCTCCCTCTAAGCTGTGGAGTCTTGTGAGCAAAAAATCTACTTGGTGAGCTACTGGCATTCAAGTTGTGAGCCAGCAACCTGGCTGCTGCATAAATTAGTTTGCCATGGAGCCATCCCTTCCTGAGCCAAGACAAAAATGCGTGAGCCGGAGGCTAAGAAACTGTGAGCTGGCTCACACTCACTCAGCTTAGAGGGAACACTGATGGGGACTGAACTTACCGAGACTGAGACGGGAAAAGATATTGGGCTCATAGTCGGTGGCGCAATGTGTGCTGCAGCAGTGACAAAAGTGACCTCGATGTTGGGGATTATTAGGAAAGGGACTGAAAATGAAATGGCCAATATTATAACACCCATGTATAGATCGATGGCGCAGCCTCACTTGGAATACTGC
This sequence comes from Gekko japonicus, assembly GCF_001447785.1. NCBI lineage: Eukaryota > Metazoa > Chordata > Lepidosauria > Squamata > Gekkonidae > Gekko > Gekko japonicus. Next base: position 75,599 of record NW_015176112.1, on the reverse strand, counting down.
GGGCAGTTCTGGCCACCTTGTCTCAAAAAGGACGTTGAATAGCTAGAAAAAGTACAGAAGAGGGCAACCAAGATGATTAGGGGAGTGGAGCCCCTTCCCGATGAGGAAAGGCTGAAGAGTCTGGGACTTATCAGTTTAGAAAAGAAAAGATTAAGAAGGGACCTGATAGAGGTTTATAAAACTATGGATGGGGTGGAGAGAGTTGACAAAGGCCCCGGTCACAGTTTGTCAGGAAATACTGGAGGAAGAGGGCGACCACTCAGTGGAACGTATCCGGGTGAGGATAAGAGAAGGAAGGACAAACAGGATTGTGGTTGGAGTCTGCTACATACCTCCTGATCAGGATAAGGAGGTAGATGCTGCCCCCCCTTGAACAGCTTGACAGGTAGTTATGGGTGACTTCAACCTCCCTGATGTAACCCTCTGGATGTAGGGTTAGGTAGAGCTTTCTGGAGCAGGAGACTTGGCTTCTGTTCCTCCTGCATCTGCATTTAGAACTGTTGCCACCAACGTTCCCTCTAAGTTGCAGAGTCTTGTGAGCAAAAATTCTACTTTGTGAGCTGCTGGCATGAAAGTTGTGAGCAAGCGATCTGGCTACTGCATAAATTAGTTTGCTCTGGAGCCATCCTTCCTGAGCTAAGACAAAAATGTGTGAGCCAGAGGCTAAAAAAACTGTGAGCTAGCTCTCACAAACTCAGCTTAGAGGGAACACTGGTTGCCACCACAGCTTCCAAGAGTTAGGCTATTCCTTGGGGGTGCCACATTAACCTCTCTCCTGGGTAGACTCGCCCCCTAAGCCAATGGTGTTGCCTCCTGTGACAGTGTTCAAATGTCTGGCCTTCCTTGCTCATGCAGCAATTCCTCCCTCCCTGCAAAATGCTAGCTTCCTTGGCAGAGACAAAGGTATGTTGTGAGCAGCACTGAAGACCTGAGCCTGCATGGAAGCACTGTTCTCACAGCAGAACTCGAATCCTTCGTGTGGGATAGCCAGCGTGTTCAGGGATCTCTTTGTAGCTGCCCACGTTGTATGAAGTAGTCTACATGGTTGGTACACAAAAGAACTCGTGGGCACTCCATGAAACTGCTGAGCGGTCGGGTTGGAACGGATAAAAGGAAGTACTTCTTCACCCAAAGAGTGATTCACACATGGAATTCACTGCCACAGGAGGTGGTGGCAGCTACAAGCATGGACAGCTTCAAAGGGGAATTAGATAAGCATATGGAGCAGAGGTCCATCAGTGGCTATTAGCCACAAGGTATAGATAGGGGCTCTGGGGCAAGTGATGCTCTGTCATCTTGGTGCTTGTGGGGGGGTCAACAGTGGGAGGGCTTCTAATGTCCTGGCCCCACTGGTGGACCTCCTGATGGCACCTGATATTTCTGGCCACTGTGTGACACAGAGTGTTGGACTGGATGGGCCTTTGGCCTGATCCAACATTGGCGTCTCTTATGTTCTTATGTTCTTATAAGTTTGGGACCACTGCATCATGGAGAAGATTAGCAATCGCTTACAACAATCAGAAATTTTCCTTAACAATCTCAATTTATGGAGAAACGGTTCCTGTTCATCGATTACATCACCACAAATGACATTCAGGCCCCATAACCTGATATACCTTAAAATACTCTATTCCTGACACCCATGTCCAAACTTACCTATTGTTCTGCTTCCCTAGTCTCACACACTGTCTGACTGTGGTCTACACCTTGACTCCATTGTAAACATGAACACACACAATGAACTGCTCTTGAGATTGAGAAAGAAAGCTAGAAGTTAATGTTGGACTTGCTTATACTGCTTTAGCATTGTTTATCGCCCATTCATTCAAATAACCATATTGTCCCCCCAGTACTTTCTTCACTAGATGCTATTTCATATCATAGGTACTGTATTTGCTGCCATGATACTAACTATGCTATCTATATTATCTGATAGCCTTCATAATTCAATAAAACGTTAATTACAAAGTGGAATACGCTAACTTGGTCACTGCTATTTTCACTGGTGCCTTGTATGCCTTAAGGCCAGATAATGAAACTGAAGCTCAAATACTTTGGCCACCCAATGAGAAGGGAGCCCTCACTGGAAAAGACCCTGATGCTGGGAAAGACTGAAGGTCAAAGAAGACGGGGACGGCAAAGGATGAGATGGTTAGACAGTGTCATAGATGCAACGAACATGAAGTTGAGCCAACTTCAGAGGACGGCGGAAGACAGGAAGGCCTGGCGGGATCTGGTCCATGGGCAATAAAATGTTAATTACAAAGTGGAATACACTAACTTGGTCAGCGCTATTTTCACTGGTGTATGCCTTAAGGCCAGATAATGAAACTGAAGCTCAAATACTTTGGCCACCAAATGAGAAGGGAGCACTCACTGGAGAAGACCCTGATGCTGGGAAAGACTGAAGGTCAAAGAAGACGGGGACGGCAAAGGATGAGATGGTTAGACAGTGTCATAGATGCAACGAACATGAAATTGAGCCAACTTCAGAGGACGGCGGAAGACAGGAAGGCCTGGCAGGATCTGGTCCATGGGGTCACGAAGAGTCGGACTCGACTGTGCGACTGAACAACAACAATGCCTTAAGTAATCCTATTGTCAGTGAGCATCTTCTTGACAGGGAGGGTACTGGTGTTTCAAGGGATGCTGAGGTTCTGCCTGTAAGCACTGAAATATTAGCTTTTGTTTCTGGTGGTGTTACTCTGGTGGTGGAGCACAGGATCACGGTGGCAAATCAATTACTCAGCATACTAGAACCACTTCCCCAACTCAAATTTTCTTATTTTTTCCCAGCAGGAAAAAAAATTCTTACAATTCTTAATGAACACATCTCAGTCTAACATCTGCATGCCCAGATTACCTTCAGTTCTTCATTAGGAGAATAAAATTAATATACATCTGAATTGTTGCAGAAACAGAGGGAAGGGTCTATGAAGATGGTGATACACCATTAGAAAATCTATGGAGGCTTGCCCATAATGGAGGAGATGGCAGAATATTGAATTGTTTTCAATGGAAAACATGCTACAGATCAGAGTATCCAATGGAGGATTCACATTATAGTTGGTCGTAAGCACATTATTCTGAACGTTGCCTCCCTTTCCCAACAGAGGTCACCAGGACTATACAATGGAGCAATGAGAATTCAGGATTATCACGAAGCTAGAAGGATACAATCGTTTTTAAAAAGTGAAGCAACATGATGATTGTCGTGCTAGAATTGCATGAAGATGTCATATATTAATGACACCTTGTTGCATGCTGTTCTTTATTCTTTTCTTTTTAAAACTGTTAACAAATTAGCACTAGATTCTAGGAAATTGTGTAAAAATGGTACGGCACATAAAAGGAAAATGTTGTCTTAGCACCTTAACCGATAGATCAACGTCTGGATCTGTATCCAGCAGCAAGCTTACTTTGTGAAATGAATCCACCCGCTTTAATAGTCTATCTACTACCTGTGGATCTTCAGATGGTCCAGGCTTTCTCCTTCTTCCAGGGATGAGCACGGTCCGCAGCATGTGCCAGAGGAATGAAGCTAAGAAGCAGAAGCTATCAGCAATCCGGACAGCTTTTCCATTCCAAAGGAAATCCATTTTTCGGATATTTTAGGACGGGCTTTGGAGTCTTGGCATTACTAGAAATCTCTTGCTGGGCCTTTCCCTGGGCCAGCCAGCACTACCTAACCGCAGAAGGCATGGATATGCAGCCGGCTGAAGGAATCCTCTCACAGTGACCAAGAGTCTCCCTGGTGCCTAGAAGGAAAGCGATGGGATGGCCCAGTGACAAGCACAAAACAGGTGCTGCGGCCCACTGATATGATGTATAGGGCACTGCTGGGCAGAGAACTCCTCCTGACATTCTAGCACTTCTCAAATGGGCCAGAGCTATACGAGCATCAAGTTTGGCCGTTAACAGCTCCTGCGGCAACTCATCTGCTTGCTCCTTTTAATCTTCACAAAGAGCCAGAGGTGAAAGGAATGGGGGGGGGGGCGGGTTGGTATGCATAGAGAGGGGGTTCCACATTTTCAAACCTTAAATTTCAAACTGGAACAAACATACTGGAACAAGTATAAGGTTTAAGTGCAGCTCGGAGAGGCAGCCGAGGTCGAGAAGGAAGAAGATGACAGCAAATCCAGTGGCGAATTGGACTCAGTGTCTTCCGACGAGGACTCTCTTTCCAATAAGGGGGCTGCTGCCCCCAAACGTACATATAAATTGAGGATTAGAAAAGATAAGACAAAATGAAGGCTGAAGGACTCTGAATTGTGCCTTTAAACTTTAGTTCTATGGTGGGATGCTCTGGGGGCTCTCTTAAATGGTTAAAACATTGGATAAAAAGATAAAAAACTTAGCATAGCCGGCTATGTTCAAAGTGATGCTAGCAATTTGAGATTAACATTTATATAAGCTATTGTTATGATCTCCTATACTTGGGACTTTAGTTAGTAGCAGTTTTCTTTCCTTTCTCCCTAGATGTAGTTACCCTTTCCCAATTTTTCGTTGTAATTTGTAGTCTATTAAAAATGCAATAAAAAATCCCCTCCGGGGGGGGGGGGGAAGAAAAAAAAAAGTTCTGAAATCACTTTACATGTCTTTTTAAAAAAACATGTGAAATCAAAAGTGAGGCAAAGTTTTTACTACAGTTGCTCTACAACATGCTGGTTGACCACTGTCATTGGTTCTTCTCCACACTGCTGACAGAAAGGCTTGTGGTGACACGGAAAAGCATGCCACGTGATGGCCAATTCACATGGCAAGCTACTGCACACTGACGGCACAGCACGCGGTAAAGCTGCTGCACACATGCAATCTAAAGCAGACGCCGCATGTGATGGGACTCTTAGACTAACTAGCGTGAATGGCAAGTGGATCGGATTGCAAATATGTTTCTGACGTGGGAAAAATGGTGCTTGATCTCTGTAATGTATTCAGCCTGACATGCCCGGACTTGCCCGGGCTGGCCAGGCACAACTCTTCAATAGCTTCATGTCCAAAGACAATGGGTCCGTAGGATCCTAGCCGGCCCAATCAAAGGGCCAGCTTCTCAGCCGGGAGACCAATGGTCGCCCGGTTACTGTAAATAGCCTATCGGGAGTAGGGGGTGTGTTTAGGTGTACTTGGTGGCGGGTTTTCTGAACCTATATAACCAGCCTGCGAGCTGGTCCCTTCGTCTTTGTCCTGAACTAAATAAAGGTATGCTTAGCTGAAATCACTCTCCGTCTGCATACTTTTCACTGGCGACGAGGATGGGATCCACGACCCCATGAACAAAGACCCGGACGCCAACGCGAGCACCGCACCGAGCCCCGACGCCGAGACCTCCGGGAACCGCGCCGCTTCGCTTCCCAGCTCTCCGGCAACCGCTCATCGCGCAGCTCCCGGCTCCGCTTCGCTCCCTGCTGACCCCGAGAGCAGCAGCGGCCTCCACAACGCTCCCGACGCCATCGCCGTTCCAGAGGCCACCCCACCACGTGGCTGCAACACAATGGCGACCGCGACCGCAACTGAAAGCCTGCCCGCTTTCGATCTCTCCCAGCCCTCGCTGTGGGACACCTGGCTGGACACGCTGGAGAGCCGCTTCACCATCCACAAGGTGGTGGATGACGCGATGAAGAAGGCTTACCTGCTGAGCCACTGCGGAATCCAGACCCATCGGCTCCTCAAGGACTTAATCTCGCCCAAACTAACGAAGGACGAGTCATACAGCTCCTTAGTCCAGGCCCTGACCGACCATCTGGCTCCCAAACCCACGAAGTACGTGGAGCGGTTGGACTTCTTCGCAAGAGTTCAGGGCCCCAGCGAAACCACCTCCGATTTTCTGGCGGCGCTGCGGAGCCTGGCGACCCGGTGCTCCTTCCCCAGCCTCGACGATACCCTCCTGAACCAGTTCCTCGTCGGACTCCGGGAGCCGAAGCTGCAGAGGAAACTGGTGAGCCAGAACGATCTGAGCCTGGACAAGGCCATCCGGGAGGCCTCAGCATACGAACAAGCGCGACAAGACCGCCGCGCCAAGGCGGTCCACCGTACCCAAGTGAGCAGCGGCTCCGACGTCTCGGACCAAGAGGAAGTCCTGCAACTCCGACAGCGGACTCAGCAGCGACCAAAACACGCATCCTCCAGGACCAACAAGGCCCCGTCTCCAAGCCAGTGCGCCAGCTGCGGGGAGGGCCACGAACGCCGGTCGTGCCGTTTCCGGAATGCGGTCTGCCGCTCCTGCAACAAGGCCGGACACATCGCCAAGGTCTGCCGGTCCCAGGGACAACGACCGAGATCGGCCACCCACCAGACCACCGCGGAACTGCCCCTGGAGCTCCACACCGTGTCGTCCCACTTCCCACAGCACCAGGTCTGTAACCTGCCCCCCGACGGCCCAAATAAAATGCATGTGACGGTCCTCATAGAGGGAGCCCCCTGCACCATGGAGATCGACACCGGGTCGACCTACTCCATAATATCCGCGGACACGCTCCGTTCACTGTGTCCTCAGGGGGGGCCACCACTACAGAAGTCACGGGGTTTCCGGTTACGGGACTTTAACAAAAACCCCGTGGCGGTGGTGGGCTGGGGCAAGTTCCGGGTCCAGTTTCAGGGCTTCAAGGGCCAACTGGACCTACTGGTTGTGGACCGCCCCCTCTCCAGCTTGTTGGGACTGGCCTGGTTCAAGGCCCTGGGGCTCTCCGTTACGGGCATCAACCAGGTTGGAGCACAGGATTTCGGGGCGGTGTGTGCAGAATTCCCCCGCGTCTTCGATGGGACCCTGGGGCGGTACACGGGCCCCGCCATCTCCCTGGACCTAGACCCAGCGATACGCCCCATACGCATCAGGTCCCGGCTGCCCCCGATCTCCATGAGGCCGAAGGTGGAGGCCGAGCTTGATCGCCTGGTTGAGCAAGGCGTGCTAGAACCTGTGGCGTCGGCCCGGTGGGAAACCCCCATTGTCACACCAATCAAGCCGAACGGGGACGTCCGCATCTGCGCGGACTATAAATGTACCATAAACAAAGCCCTACAGCCCCACGCATACCCGGTGCCGGTAGTAAGCCAAGTGCTGGCGGCCCTGGCCGGGGCCCGGGTGTTCGGCAAACTGGACTTGGCCCAGGCGTACCAGCAGCTACCGGTGGACGCCGCCACGGCCGAGGCCCAGACCATTGCGACCCACAAGGGGGCCTTCAAAGTGCACCGCCTCCAGTTCGGGGTCTCAGTCGCGCCGGGGATCTTTCAATCTTTTATGGATTCCCTTCTTAAAGGCATCCCCGGAGTTCAGCCGTTTCTAGACGACGTGCTGATCGCCGCGCCAGACCCCTCGTCCTTCGCAGACCGTCTGAGGGCCGTTTTACAGCGCTTCGACGCGGCGGGCCTCAAGGTGAAACGGGAGAAGTGCCTACTGGGGGTGCCGCGGGTGGAGTTTCTGGGCTTCGCGGTGGACGCCGCCGGCCTGCACCCCTCCCAGGACAAGGTAGAGGCCATCACGCACGCCCCGGCCCCGAAGTCCAAGACGGAGCTACAGGCGTTCCTGGGCCTAGTGAACTTCTACCACTCCTTCTTGCCCCTGAAGGCGGCCGTCGCAGAGCCGCTCCACCGCCTCCTCGACAAGTCAGCACCATGGGTCTGGGGGCCTCCGCACGCCGCGGCTTTCCAAACAATAAAGGACCTCCTGGTCTCTAATGCGGTCCTCGCCCATTTTGACGAGGCCCTTCCCGTGGTGCTGGCGTGCGACGCTTCTCCCTATGGGGTCGGGGCGGTCCTGGGGCACAGACTACCGGATGGTCGCGAGGTCCCGGTGGCCTACTACTCGCGGACACTGTCGTCGGCCGAGCGCAACTACGCGCAGATCGACAAGGAGGCGTTGGCAATCGTGGCAGGGGTGAAAAAATTTCACCACTACTTGTACGGCCGTCCGTTCACGATCCTGACGGACCACAAGCCCCTGCTGGGCCTCCTCGCACCCGACCGGCAGACGCCACAGATCACCTCGCCCAGGGTGCTACGCTGGTCCATCTTCCTGGCGGGGTATGCGTACGACCTCGTCCATCGGCCCGGGAAGGCGATGGGCCACGCTGACGCTCTGAGCCGCCTGCCCCTCCCCAAGTGTGACCCGGACCCGGCCCCCGCGCTCCTGGTCGCGAGCCTGGAAGCCCTCACGGACCAGCCGGTCCATGTTTCGGAGGTGGCGCGCTGCACCTCCAAGGACAAGACTCTGGGGAGGGTCTTGGACTGGGTGGTGAGGGGGTGGCCCGAGGCCAAAGGAGACCCGGACATCACCCCGTTCAACACCCGGAAACACGAACTCTCAACCCACAAGGGGTGCTTGCTGTGGGGAAGCCGGGTGGTCATCCCCTCGCCTTTAAGGGAACGGGTACTCACCGCCCTGCATGAGACACACCCCGGGGTGGTGCGGATGAAAGCCCTGGCCAGGAGCTACGTGTGGTGGCCGGGACTGGACGCCGACATTGAAGGGGTAGTCAAGAGGTGCCAGCCATGCCAAGCCTCGCGGCCGGAACCACCCCGAGCGCCCGAGAGGGCCTGGGAATCCTCCCACCGTCCCTGGTCCCGCCTCCATCTGGACTTTGCGGGACCCTTCCAGGGCAAGCTGTTCTTCATCCTGGTGGACGCATACAGCAAGTGGCTGGAAGTGGTCCCAGTGCCCTCCACATCCTCGCAGGCCGCAATCCGGGCCATGTGGAGGATCTTCAGCGGCCAAGGGATCCCCGACACGCTGGTCACGGACAATGGGACCGCGTTCACCTCTGCCGAGTTCCAGGCGTTCACCAGGTACTACGGGATCCGCCACGTCCGATCCGCCCCGTTTCACCCCGCTACAAATGGCCAGGCGGAGCGCATGGTGCGCACCACAAAGGACGCACTTCGCCGACTGGACTCCACCGATTGGGACTATAAACTAGCCGCTTTCCTCTTCGGACAGCACACCACGCCACACTCCACGACCGGCCGCACCCCAGCCGAACTACTGCTGGGCCGTCGCCTAGCCTCCCGACTGGATCGGTTACACCCAGATCGGGCAACCCCGGAGGCCCCGGGCACCGAGACGTACGAGCCGGCCAGAGGGTTCTTTCCAGAGGACCCGGTGTACGCCCGAAACTACGGCCGGGGGCCTCAATGGATCCCAGCCCGAGTCATACGGGTCAAGGGCCCCCGTTCATACGAGGTCTCCAGCGAGGACGGCCAGATCCTCCACCGGCACATAGATCAGCTGCGCCGTCGCACGCTACAGCTGGACCCTGAGGATCCGGACGAGGACCCAGAGCCTGCCACATCGGCCCCTCTCCCGGAACCGGATCCACAGCCGCCTCTCCGTGAGGAACCCGAGGCACCTCACACCGTGGTGCCAGCCTGTCCTGCCTCCTCGGCGCCCTCGCCGGCCCCGGGCCCCTCGGCTCCCAGGGCCCCCGAGACCGAACCCATCGCCACCCCGGAGCCCCGACGCTCAACGCGCCCCAAGAAGCCACCCGCCTACCTGAAGGACTTTGTCTGTGGGTGCCTTCTGAACCAAGGGGGGAGGGGTGTAATGTATTCAGCCTGACATGCCCGGACTTGCCCGGGCTGGCCAGGCACAACTCTTCAATAGCTTCATGTCCAAAGACAATGGGTCCGTAGGATCCTAGCCGGCCCTATCGGTGGGCCAGCTTCTCAGCCGGGAGACCAATGGTCACCCGGTTACTGTAAATAGCCTATCGGGAGTAGGGGGTGTGTTTAGGTGTACTTGGTGGCGGGTTTTCTGAATGTACATAAACCAGCCTGCGAGCTGGTCCCTTCGTCTTTGTCCTGAACTAAATAAAGGTATGCTTAGCTGAAATCACTCTCCGTCTGCATACTTTTCAATCTCCCTTAAAACTATGCCAGGAAGCTGATATACAATAAGAAATTTGTTCATCCCACTCCGCGTCTACTTTTCATTCTGCATCACACGTACAAAGCTCTTAATATTATTTCCTTCAGTAGTTCAAAACTATGCTCTTCCAGTTGGATACACACTCTTAAAGGATGGTATGTTCTAGCATTAAGAACTGGCTACACAGCCCCCTATTGTAGGTACATTTGAAACAAGTGAACTTAGACTTGAATAACAGCACAAGATTGCACTGATGGTAAGAAAGCAGACACTGTTGGAACTTTTAATGAACGCATTATTCAGTATCTCTGTAAGGCATGTATCGTTCAGGTCTAGGCAGAACATATGGGAGACTTCTGTAATGGGAATGCAGTGTACTATATGCTACGAATGCAGTGTTATTGCTATGCATATAACGAAGCCAAATAAAGCACATCTTACAGATTCAGGATGCCATTGGTAATATCATGAGCACGATCCAACACATGCCCAAGACAACTGTACAATCCACATTATGCAACCCTTGACAGCAGCAGTAATAATATTTGAAAAGCAATGCCACTTTGCAGGTTTATGAATACTCTGAGTATCACAGGGCAACAAAAACAGTTATTTTACTGGTTATTTTTATGTCAACTCTGCTGGAAGTCCTGATAACGTCTCAAAAATAAACATATGTCAGGAACGTGGTGCTTACACAGAGAGAAAAAGATATATGAATGATTATTTAAAAGCTGCCAATGAAATGACCAGCATTTATATGGAAGCAAGCCACGGAAGACCAGAAGGCCTGGCGTGATCTTGTCCATGGGGTCGTGAAAAGTCGGACTCGACTGTGCGACTGAACAACAACAAAAAGCCACGTACATTTTTATGGTGTCCATTAACTGACAGTGAAATTCACTGCCCACTTTTCCTTCATCAGCCCCCTTTAATTTCAGCATGGTGGCATTACGTTATTTGTGCCCCAAGTTTTCTACAAGACTTCTACAGAGATCTCAGCACAGAGGACAGCGCCACCTAGAGGATACTGAAATCATACAGCTGGTCTTGACAGCTGCACTAGATCTACGTAAAAACATTCTTTTGCCCAATATGTAAAAGATACACATGCAGCCGTGTCTCTAAAATAGCCCTGCTAAGATTGCGCAACTTGCTTGCAACCGATTTAGCAGCATGGGCAGATCTCTGTTCACCCACTTTAAGTTCACCCACTCCACTTCATTTCTGTTATGCCGAAGAAAACCAAAATGAAACGGGAATTTTACCCCACAAACACAAGGCATTATTCCAGCCCCCAAGGAAGGGGCAGACGAGATGGATACCTGGGCGGGCGAGATGGATACTTTACACTTTGTAACTCTGAAGCTGATAGGGTTTGGTTCAGTGTTCCCTCTAAGCTGAGTTAGTGTGAGCTAGCTCACAGGTTTTTTTAGCCTCCAGCTCACACATTTTTTTGTCTTCGCCCAGGAAGGATGGCTCCAGAGCGAACGACTCTATCGCTCGCTCACCAGTAGAATGCTAGTAGCTCACAAAATAGAATTTTTTGCTCACAAGACTCCACAGCTTAGAGGGAGCATTGGTCCCATTCCCAATTTAAGATTTGAAGCTCCTGTATTTTATCTTTAAGTCTATGTCGGTCAAGAAGCCAGTAGTCCAGCTGGTTTAAAGTGAATGTAATCATATGGCTAAGCCAATATCAAAAATGTTATGCTACCCCAATGTAGGGCTGCCAACCTGCAGGTGGAACCTGGAGATCTCCCAGAATTTTAACTGATCTCCAGCAATGTTCCCTCTAAGCTGTGAAGTCTTGTGAGCAAAAATTCTACTTTGTGAGCTACTGGCATTAAAGTTGTGAGCGAGCCTTATTGTTGTCCTGCTGCAATTCAGTTATCAAAGAGTCCTTTAACATAGAAATAACTTTTCTGTTAGTCACCGTCCTGGGTTCATTTAAAACTCCCCCTAATTTTGCTGTTGCAAGTTGCGACACAGATGCTAAGGCTATATTCTTGAGGGTAAGAATTTTAAAAAATGTTAGTATCTTGGCTCTAATGAGAGGCATAAGGATCAGAATGACTTTGAACGGAGGATTAGAAGTATTGGGAAAGGATGCTAACATACTGGCACCTACAGTGAGGGGGAAATCCCAAATCCTTGTTAAGATGACACCCGGATCTATCTGTTGTTGGATGGACGGTCCAACTCCACCCCAGCCATTGCGGGGAAGGGGCTGGGGGCCGTGGCTGGATGGTTACAACAGAGTTGGCTCAAATTAAATCCAGCAAAGATGGAGGGCCAGTACCAGAGCCATGGCGTGTGTGTGTGTGTGTGTGATCGGGAATCCGGCTTCCAACCCTTGATGGGGCACTGTTGATGCTAGCGCTGAGCGTGAAAAGCCTGGGGTGTGTGATCCTGGATGCCTTATTTTCCATGGAGGCTCAGGTCATCAATGTAGCCAGAACAGCCTTTTATCATCTGCGGCTGGTCAGGCAACTGGTCCCCTATCTCCTCCCGGGACTTAGCTACAGTGATCCACACAATGGTCATTTGATACTGGATTACTATAATGCATTCTATGTGGGGCTGCCCTTGAATCTGACCTGGAAACTGCACCCTGTGCAAAATGCAGCGGCACGCTTGCTGACTGCGACGTCTGTGCGGGCGTGTATTCAGCCCGTGTTGCACCAATTGCACTGGCTGCCAATTGAGTACTGGATCCATTTCAAGGCTTGGGTCTTAACCTTCAAAGCCCTAGGCCACCAGGGACTTAATGGCCCCTCGGTGCTACAGAAATCTGCACAACACTCTCTGGCAAACTGGTTGTCTATTGATCACCTAGCTGCACCCATGCAGGAGGCATTCTGGGCTCCCACGAACTGGTTTGCCATCTTACTGAAGTGATTTTAATCTGTTTGTAAACTGTATGTTTGAACATTCTTATTATGATTTTTGGTAACCGTGTTGTGATATGACAGTTGTGACTGCCCTGAGCCCGCCTGTGGGGGAGGATGGGATATAAATAAAATAAAATAAAGTTGATAAAGTAAGATCTGGGAGAAGAACATAGTATTGACCTTAAATTCTGAAATGTCACACTGTACTCTCCCTTTGAAGACTTTTTTTTAATAGAGAATGGTGACTTTTAGATCAGCAGTATAATGCCTAGGAATCTTTCATCTCCTTAAGCAGTTAGAATGTCGGTGAACATTCTATGACATCACAGCAAGTCAACTGTCTAGGAGGAACTCACAGCCAACCAACAGTTTACATCGTATGTACTTAGGAAAATAAGCATGTGAGGGGACATGCTCAAAAAGGAACACAACAACCAGCATAACAAACTCATAACTCATACCTCTTCATAAGCAGTTAGAATGTCAGTGAACATTGTATGACATCACAGCAAGTCAACTGTCTAGGAGGAACTCACAGCCAACCAACAGTTTACATCGTATGTACTTAGGAAAATAAGCATGTGAGAGGACATGCTCAAAAAGGAACACAACAACCAGCATAACAAACTCATAACTCATACCTCTTCATACTCAGTGTAACTTTTCACCGTTTCCAGGCTATGGAAGAAGGCCATTCTGTCCTGTCTGCTATTGTAGTGCCGTGTATTCATTTCTTCCATATGGTTAATCTTATAGAACCTTGTAGGGCATCCTATTACATTACCATCTTGACACTTCTCCATCTTGGCTCCACAGAACAGTGAATAGGAGTGAGTCCTGATTTCACCTCTTTGTTGTCTGCAGCAAAAGGAAACAAACAGGAAATATTGGTATGATGGTGAATTTAGTTCTCCGGAAAAGACATATATTATACATATGTGGGTGTATAGGTAAATCATCGGTTCATTTTTAGAACACTATATATAACGCTAAAAAATAGTGTATTGCGCAACTGAATTTTATTGACTTCACATTTTATCCCTAAGCTAAGTATAGTGCGTCATACCTACCATAAGAACAAAATAAATAAATACAAAATACAAAATAAATAAAACACAAATCTCTCTCTCCAAGGGTTTGGGGGGGGGGAGGCAAAGAACCCTTTTAGAGCCTATAGTGAAGCTGGACATTTAGTACAGATTTTCAAAAGTTTTATTGTATAGTATTTTTAACGACAGCATGAATCTTCAAAACTCCTTTACAATGTTTGTATGAGAACAAAAGTTTGAGTCTAATGGCACCTTTAATGTTTGTGTGAAGTGTCTTGGATCACTATTGAATGATATCTTCCTTGTCATTTTGGACCTAACTCATACAAATAATAGATTCAGGTGGGTATAAACACACATTATTAGGGTTATAATATATACAATTAGGGTAATATTATTATATTATAATATTACGGTTATCAGGGCTCTTTTTGTAGAAAAAGCCCAGCAGGAACTCATTAGCATAATAGGCCACACCCAACAGCAGGAACTCATTAGCATATTGGGCCACACCCCTGACAGCAAACGCTCATTAGCGCATTAGTCCGCACCTCCATGTTACTAGAAGTGTGGTCATCCAGCCACACCCACCTTTTGCTTCTTATTCTGTTTGCCTTGTTTGTTGTCCAAACCCAGGGCCTTTTTTTGTAGGAGGAACTTCTTTGCATGTTAGGCCACACACCCCTAATGTAGCCAATCCTAATGAGTTCCTGCTGTTGGGGGTGGCCTGTTATGCTAATGAGTTCCTGCTGGGCGTGGCCAACTTGGGAGCCAGTCGGAACTCCGTTCCTGCCCAAAAATAGCCCTGACGGTTATATTAGGGTTATAATATATAAAATACCCCATGAAACCAACATAGAACACAGAGCAATAGAAGGATGACATGTTTAAGAATCATATTCAGGTTCTTCTGAAGAAGTGAGCAGTGACTCACCGAAAGCTCACACCCTATCACCAATTTTGTTAGTCTTTAAAGGCGCTACTAGGTTTTTCTGAGCAACACGCATACTGTACTGTCAGTTTATTCGCCTCCACTATTAGAAATTCAGCATACTAGGTTTCCCAGCGTGGAAACTGAGCTTCTAACGGGGAAAAGTGTGATTATCTCTGACTGTGACAGGAACAGATGAGTTAGGGTTGCCAGCTCTCAGTTGGGGAACACCTGGAGATTTGGGGGGCGGAGCCCAGAGAGGGTGGGGTTTGGAAAGGGGAGGGACCTCAGCAGCATATAATGTCATGGAGTCAATCTTCCAAAGCAACCATTTTCTCCAGGTGAACTCTCTCTGTCACCTGGAGACCAGTTGTAATTCCGGAGGATCCTCAGCCACCACCTGTAGGCTGGCAACCTTACGGTGAGTAGAGCTTTAGCTACACAAACGGATATTCTCCTGTGAAAATAGATTCAGGTGGGTAGCCATGTTGGTCTGAAGCAACTGGACCAAGAGTGGCACCTTTAAGACCAAGAAAGTGTAATGCTGGATAGAAGTTTTATATAGGGTTGCCAACGTCCAGGTGGCAGCTGGAGATCTCCCGGCGCTACTGTTGTTCTCCAGGCGACCAAGATCAATATCCCTGGATAAAACAGATGCTTTGGAGGGTGGACTCTATAGTGTTATACCTTGCTGAGGTCTCTCCCTTCCTCAAACCATGCCTTCCCCGGACTCCACCCCTCAAATCTCCAGGTATTTCCCCAACCCAGAACTGGTAACCCTACCAAGCGTGCATGCACAGGAAAGCTTCTCCCCAGAAGTAAACTTTGTTCGTCTTAAAGGTGCCACTGGAATCAAACTTTGTGCTGATCATCTCCTGAGAGTCACAACCCTGTTTAATTTACCAGTAATCCAGAAGCCTTAAAACGTTCTTCTTTTGTGAATCCCATGGCGCCGACTCTCAGCGCGGCTGGGATCCGAGGAAACGTCCCACTATAGCTTTGCTAACCCATCCAAACCTCCAGTCCCAAAGAACTAGTAAAGGTAAAGGTTTCCCTTGCTCGAAAGCCAGTCAAATCCGACTCTAGGGTTGCGGTGCTCATCTCCGTTTCCAAGCTGAAGAGCCAGCACTGTCCGAAGACGTCTCCGTGGTCATGTGGCCAGCATGACTAGACACCGAGGCACACTGAATGCTGTTACCTTCCCACCGAAGTGGTACCTATTTATCTACTTGCAATTTCTTGCTTTTGAACTGTTAGGTTCACATACCTATTGGAAAGGGGAGGGACCATGACATTATATGCTGCTGAGGTCCCTCCCCTTTCCAAACCCCACCGTCTCCGGGCTCCGCCCCCCCCCCAAATCTCCAGGTATTCCCCAACTGAGAGCTGGCAACCCTAGCTCATCTGCTCCTGTCACAGTCAGAGATAATCACACATTTTTTCCCATTAGAAGCTCAGTTTCCACACTGGGAAACCTAGTATGCTGAACCGTTAGGTTCAAACACCTATTTATCTATTTGCAATTTCTTGCTCTTGAACTGCTAGGTTCAAAGACCTATTTATCTACTTGCAACTTCTTGCTTTTGAACTGCTAGGCACTCGGGTCTCGAACTCCTGAACTGCTGGCTTCTGGCCTGCAGTTCAGCGCCTTAACCACTGAGCCACCGGAGCCCTTCCCAAAGAACTACAACGCCCAAAAGTCTGTTCGTCGAAAAGGCGCCCATAGGCAAGGGAGGAGGTGTTTCCTTTGCTGCTCTTCCTGCCCGGGCAAAGCGCATGGCTCGTTCGCCCCTTGGCTGAAACCTGCATTATTATTATTATTATTATTATCATCATTTGGCTCTTGCAGGGAAGGAGGGGAGGCGCTGGGCGGGCCAGCGTGCATCCAGAGGGATTCCTCTTTTTCTCTGCCGGGCAATGGAAGGGGCGGCGACTGGGAACGAGCCCCTCGTGAGCTGCCCCGTTTGCGCCCGGGAGCTCCCAGCCCCGGGCATCAACGCACACCTGGACAGATGTTTGCAGGGGAAAGGGGGCGACGGCAGCTCCCCGGCGGGCCTGCAGCAGCCGTGCAAGAAGAAAATGCGCCTCTCCACGTCCCCGGAGGGCGGCGGCAACCGGGGAGAGGAGCCGGGCGGCAGCCTCAGCCCCCCGCCCATGTTCCCCCTGTTCCAGAAGGGGAGCGGCTCCGGGGCCAGGGCGTCTCCAGCCCGGGACCGGGGGGAAGAGAAGCCGCGGGGCGAGGAGGATCCTGGCCCTCCCGCGCTGGGCGGCGAAAGTCTGGCCCAAAAGTTGGAAGGGACCCCCCTGGCGGACAAGCTGCGGCCGGACACGTTGGGGGACTACGTGGGGCAGGATCAGGTGGTGGGGGAGCAGACCCTCTTGCGGCCCCTGCTGGAAGCCCACGAGATCCCCTCCCTCATTCTCTGGGGGCCGCCTGGCTGCGGCAAGGTGAGTGTCCGACCGCCCCGTCCACCCCCCCACCCCCTGTTGCTGCCCCTCTTTCCTTGTCACAATCTCAGCACCAATGTTCCCTCTAAGCTGAGTCAGTGTGAGCTAGCTCACACTGACTCAGCTTAGAGGGAACATTGGTGCTGAGCAGTGTCCCCTCTAAGCTGAGTCAGTGTGAGCTAGCTCACACTGACTCAGCTTAGAGGGAACATTGGTGCTGAGCAGTGTCCCCTCTAAGCTGAGTCAGTGTGAGCTAGCTCACACTGACTCAGCTTAGAGGGAACATTGGTGCTGAGCAGTGTCCCCTCTAAGCTGAGTCAGTGTGAGCTAGCTCACACTGACTCAGCTTAGAGGGAACATTGGTGCTGAGCAGTGTCCCCTCTAAGCTGAGTCAGTGTGAGCTAGCTCACACTGACTCAGCTTAGAGGGAACATTGGTGCTGAGCAGTGTCCCCTCTAAGCTGAGTCAGTGTGAGCTAGCTCACACTGACTCAGCTTAGAGGGAACACTGCTCAGCACCCCTGGCAAGCCAGGACGAAAGCCCCAGGATTTGCAATTTCAGGCTCAAGACCCGAAAGGTGTAATAATAATTTGACGGAGCGCCTCTGAGCGTATGCAGAGTTCGGTCTCGTGGCTGTTGAGGTCGCCACCGCTCGTGCCCACTGTTGGTCATGTTGAGGGGCAGGGTATCCCAGAGCACATGATGTGCCGGCATGGATCCCGGCACCTCTCTTTTGAGAAAAGAGAGTTGTCACGTTGCTGTACTGCAGAACAAAAGCCTCGCACCCAGTTTCTGGTTTTGTGCAAAGGAGGCATCCTAACAGACACACTGTGAGTATGCAAAGTGCTTTAAGGCCCAGTTCATCCCAGGTCAGCAAGAGTCTTCATGTGGTTGGAGGCGTGGGAGTGGTCGTCCTCCTACACAAATCATCTCAAGATACACAGATGCCACATTGTCCCCCCCCCCCCCCCCCCGCCGCCGCCTTTTCAGGCAAAGGAATTGCACAAAATGGGGATCCGCATGGAGCATATGTGACTATTGGTCCTTTTCACATGGAGGTTGTCCTGGAGTTCCACAGCTGCAGCAGTTTTTTCTCCAAGCTACTTCATGACATCATTTCCTACTTGTTGTCTTTCTTTGTTTCCTCACGCTTTCTCAAGCCAACTTTGATGGGATTTGGGAAAGGACAGAGGAACAAACGAAGAAACCACAGAAAGTCAACAAATGGGAAGTGGCATTTGTAAAGAAGCCCTGGAGAGTGAAAAAACATTGCAGTTTGGAACCCAAGCCACGGGGAAAGATCTTGTGTGAGAAGACCCATCACCTGTGATTGGAGAGGAGGAAGTCAAGAGAAGGTACTTTGTCCGTTGCCTTGAAAAGGCTGTCCCTGAACTGTGCTCTTTGTTCGTCCAAACATAACAAAAAAAGGGATCCTATACTATTTTTAATATCGGGAGCAGAGAACATAAGAAAAGCCTTGCTGGATCAGACCTGTGGTCTATCTAGTCAAGCATCTTGTCTCACACAGTTGCCAGTGCCAAGGCCTTCCCCTGATGTTGGCTCCTGGCTCTGGGATTCACATATGCAAACAATTCCTTTAATGGCATTTCACAAATGTAAAAAGGCTCTGGGGTTCAGAGGCTTAGTGCCTCTGAATGTGGAGGTTCCCCTCAGTCACCATGGCTAGTAGCCACTGACAGATGTATCTTCCATGAATCTCTCTTATCACCTTTTAAAGCTGTTTATTCATCACTACATCCTCTGGCAGCAACCCCACATTTTAATCCGTCTCTGTGTAAAGTAGTATTTCCTTTTGTCCATCCTGAATCTACTGCCCATCAACTTCATTGGATGGTCTCGACTTCTGGTATTTTGGGAGAGGGTCTCAACTTCTGGTATTTTGGGAGAGGGAGAAAAATTTCTCTGTCAGTGCTCTCCACCCTAAGCATGTGAATAATTTTGGATATTCCATGTCTTCATGGCGGAGGCGGGAGGCGGGGGGGACGACAGCATTATGCATGCCTGTTCTTTGAAATGTATGTGACTAGAAGTACCAAGGCACACAGTGTTCCCTCTAAGCTGAGTTAGTGTGAGCTAGCTCACAGTTTTTGAGCCTCTGGCTCACACATTTTTGTCTTGGCTCAGGAAGGAGGGCTCCAGAGCAAACTAGTTTATCCAGCAGCCAAATCTCTTGCTCACAACTTTAATGCCAGTAGCTCACAAAGTAGAATTTTTGCTCACAAGACCCCACGGCTTAGAGGGAACATTGGTCCTGACTAGCCCCGGAGAAGTAAATAAAGGTATTCACACATGTTCCTGTGAATACAGTTACAGACATAAATCATTGCCATGGATCAGAATTTCAACATATGCAGTTAAAGGGTAGAAAAATATCTGTTAAGACGCAGATAAGTGGCTGTCTTGTAACTGTAAACGTCTTGAAGAGACTTGCTAAGAGAGTTAGAATCTCCTGTGCCCTTAGGATTGCGTGGACTGTGAGCCTGAAAACTGCTGCACAGACTGGAGAAAAAACAACAGAATTATCCTTTTCTGCACTGTGTACTTCTGGTGCTGCTTCACTATTTATTTATTTGTAGACGATGTTTTCAAGCTCTCCTTTCCATTAACAAAAATGCCTAAGACACCTTACAAGTTAAAACAATAACGTTTCCAAGCAATGAAACAATAATAAATCAAAGAAACAAACGATAAAGCAGACGTAAATTAGCACGGACAGCCCTTCAAAGCAGCAGATGATAATCAGTACAGAGGACAACACATGATCATGCATTCAGCATTATTGTATGGAAGTCACACTCATCTTTTTTGACTGGAGGGATTGTATACAGACTGAGGCTCCCTATAGCTTGTACACGCAGTGTGCAGTGGTTCAAAACGTGGTCATTTGTCTCTCACGTGGAGTAGCGTATTAGGAACACACAGGGTAGACAGGTACATAGAATTTTTATCTCACTACAGATGCCCAGAAGCATTTCCCTTCTGCTCTTATCAAACTGATTACAATATGCATTGTACATAAGAACATAGGAGAAGCTGGATCAGGCCAATGGCCCATCCAGTCCAACACTCTGTCACAGAGTGGCCAAAATACCAGGTGCCATCAGGAGGTCCAGCAGTGAGGCCAGGACAGTAGAAGCCGTCCCACTGTTCTCCCCCCCTCCCAAGCACCAAGAAGACAGAGCATCCCTTGCCCCAGACCCAGAGTTCCTATCTATACCTTGCGGCTAATGGCCATTGATGGACCTCTGCTCCATACGTTGATCCAGTTCCCTCTTGAAGCTGTCCATGCTTGTAGCCACCGCCGCTGCCACCTCCTGTGGCAGTGAATTCCATGTGTCGATCACTCTTTGGGTGAAGAAGGACTTCCTTTTATCCATTCTAACCTGACTGCTCAGCAATTTCATTGAGTGCTCGCGGGTTCTTGTCTTGTGAGAAAGGGAGAAAAGTACCTCTTTCTCGACCTGCTCTATCCCAGGCATAATCTTGTAAACCTCGATCATGTCACCCCTCAGCCGTCGTTTCTCCTAGCTAAAGAGCCCCAAGTACCTTTGCCTGCTTTAGGAGCCTTCCATACGACACCCCTCGCCCACATTCTGACTAGGATAAAAGGATTCAGATCTTCCCTTCTATTCTACTGTGCCTGATGAAGGGAGATTTGACGCTCGAAAGCACATTCCCTGAAATTCTTGCTGATCCCTAAAGTGTTACTGGACTCAAATCTGACTTTTCTCCTATCAGCCAACATTCGCATGTACCTGTTAGCTTCCATAATGCGTGAAGCAGCTCTGCATATTTCTCTAGTGGTGTAAATCTTTCTTCTTTGGGTCGGCTTTTCGCTATCTGGGGTTAAGTTGATACTGGGTAAATTGTCTGTCTGTAGAATGCAATATATTACATTTTCACGGAGGCTTTATTGGATTGGTCTTATTTGGCTTGTGTGCTAACAGTTGTCATCTCTCCAAGTGACGCGAGCAAGAAATCTAAATAAAGGGTGTTAATCTTGTGGAGTGAAGGAAGCATTGAATAATTTGTTAGGTGATCTCTGGAGAATGTGCAGAAGAGTGATCAGTGTCTACCATCCAGAACATTTCCAGTTTAGAATTACTCAGTCTATAAAACAGTGCATAACAATCGAGAATGAATGTCTTGGTGGGCAGAGACTGAATCATACCTAATGGTCAAAATACGGTGTTGTGACATTACGATGCAGAGATGCAGTTACTTCTAACCCTTTTCACGACAAAAGGAAAAATCATCTGTATTCTTTTTATGAAAATAGATCCAGGTAGTCAGCTGTGTTGGTCTGAAGCCGTAGAACAAATTTAGAGTCCAGTGGCCGCTTTAAGACCAACAAAGTTTTATTCAAGGTACGAGGTTTTGTGTGCATGGTATTTCATGTCCACTGTATTTGAAAAAGTGTTTGCGCACACGAAAGCTCATACCTTGAATAAAACTTTGTTGGTCTTAAAGGTGCCACTGGACTCTAGATTTGTTCTTTTTATGAGGTATTTATGTACGTTGGTAGTCTATTGTACGCCTGTTTTAGTTAGATATTTGTTGTTGTTGTTCAGTCGCACAGTCGAGTCCAACTCTTCGCGACCCCATGGACCAGATCACGCCAGGCCTTCCGGTCTTCCGCCGTCCTCTGAAGTTTGCTCAACTTCATGTTCGTTGCATCGATGACACTGTCCAACCATCTCATCCTTTGCCGTCCCCGTCTTCTTCTTCAATCTTTCCCAGCATCAGGGTCTTCTCCAGTGAGTGCTCCCTTCTCATTTGGTGGCCAAGGTATTTGAGCTTCAGTTTCATTATCTGGCCTACCAGGGAACAGTCAGGGTTGATTTCTTTTAGGATTGACTGATTTGACCTTCTTGCAGTCCAAGGGACTCTCAAGAGTCTTCTCCAGCACCATAGTTCAAAAGAATCTATTCTTCAGCACTCGGCCTTCCTTAGAGTCCAACTCTCGCAGCCATACATGACTACTGGGAATACCATTGCTTTGACCATATGGACTTTTGTTGGCAGGGTGATGTCTCTACTTTTTATCATGCTGTTTAGGTTCACCATCGCTTTCCTCCCAAGGAGCAGGCGTCTTTTAATTTCATGACTGCTGTCACAGTCTGCGGTGATCTGGGATCCCAGGAACGTGAAGTCTGTCACTACTTCCACAGCTTCCCCTTCTATTTGCCAAGGAGTGATGGGGCCGGATGCCATGATCTTAGTTTTTTTGATGTTGAGCTTCAAGCCCACTTTTGCGCTCTCCTCTTTTACCCTGAGCAAGAGGCTCTTGAGGTCCTCTTCACTTTCTGCCATCAGAGTGGTATCGTCTGCATATCTGAGGTTGTTGATCTTTTCCCCAGCAATCTTAATTCCCGCTTGTGATTCATCCAGGCCAGCATTTCGCATGATGTACTCTGCATATATATTAAATAAGCAAGGCGACAATATACATCCTTGTCGTACTCCTTTTCCTATGCTGAACCAATCAGTTGTTCCATATCCGGTTCTAACTGTCGCTTCTTGGCCCTTATACAGGTTTCTCAAGAGACATGTGAGGTGGTCTGGTACTCCCATCTCTTTAAGGCCCTGCCATAGTTTGTTGTGATCCACACAGTCAAAAGCTTTAGCATAGTCAATGAAGCAGAAGTAGATATTTTTCTGGTACTCTCTTGCTTTCTCCATAATCCAGCGAATGTTGGCAATTTGATCTCTAGTTCCTCTACCTCTTCGAAACCCAGCTTGTACTTCTGGTAGTTCTCTATCCACGTACTGTTGAAGCCTAGCTTGTAGGATCTTGAGCATGACCTTGCTAGCGTGTGATATGAGTGCAATTGTGCGATAGTTTGAACATTCCTTGGCATTGCCCTTCTTTGGGATTGGAATGTATACTGACCTTTTCCAATCCTGTGGCCACTGTTGCGTTTTCCAAATTTGCTGGCAAATGGAGTGCAGAACTTTAACAGCATCATCTTCTAAGACTTTGAATAGCTCAACTGGAATACCATCACCTCCACTAGCTTTGTTGTTAGTAATGCTTTCTAAGGCCCATTTAACTTCACATTCCAGGATGTCTGGCTCGAGGTCAGTGATTATACCGTCGTGGTTGTCAAGGACATCGAGGTCTTTCTCTTTAAGACCAACAAAGTTTTATTCAAGGTACGAGGTTTTGTGTGCATGGTATTTCATGTCCACTGTATTTGAAAAAGTGTTTGCGCACACGAAAGCTCATACCTTGAATAAAACTTTGTTGGTCTTAAAGGTGCCACTGGACTCTAGATTTGTTCTTTTTATGAGGTATTTATGTACGTTGGTAGTCTATTGTACGCCTGTTTTAGTTAGATATTTGTTGTTGTTGTTCAGTCGCACAGTCGAGTCCAACTCTTCGCGACCCCATGGACCAGATCACGCCAGGCCTTCCGGTCTTCCGCCGTCCTCTGAAGTTTGCTCAACTTCATGTTCGTTGCATCGATGACACTGTCCAACCATCTCATCCTTTGCCGTCCCCGTCTTCTTCTTCAATCTTTCCCAGCATCAGGGTCTTCTCCAGTGAGTGCTCCCTTCTCATTTGGTGGCCAAAGTATTTGAGCTTCATTTTCATTATCTGGCCTTCCAGGGAACAGTCAGGGTTGATTTCTTTTAGGATTGACTGATTTGATCTTTTTGCAGTCCAAGGGACTCTCAAGAGTCTTCTCCAGCACCATAGTTCAAAAGAATCTATTCTTCGGCGCTCGGCCTTCCTTATAGTCCAGCTCTCGCAGCCATACATGACTACTGGGAATACCATTGCTTTGACCATGTGGACTTTTGTTGGCAGGGTGATGTCTCTACTTTTTATCATGCTGTTTAGGTTTGCCATCGCTTTCCTCCCAAGGAGCAGGCGTCTTTTAATTTCATGGCTGCAGTCACAGTCTGCGGTGATCTGGGATCCCAGGAACGTGAAGTCTGTCACCACTTCCACGACTTCCCCTTCTATTTGCCAAAGAGTTAGATATTAGTTCCACTGAATTATGGAACTAGAGTTCTGTACTCGAGCACAAAGTTCTGTATGATCTATAATCCCTTTTTGCCCACAGACAGCTCCCGAGTCTTAAACAACTCCTCACCCACAATAATACAATATCTAATGTGATCATGGACTCTGGTACCACAGCTTGCAATAGACGCAGATGCCGACTTTGCCACCACACACACCCAGACAACACAATCACTGGATCTAACAACATCAGCGACACCATCTCAGGCTCATTCACTTGCTCATCTTCTAACGTTGCCTATGCCATTAACTGCCAACAATGCCCTTCAGTCCCCTACATAGGGCAGACAGGTCAAACCCTATGCCAAAGGATAAATGGACACATCTCTGACATCAAGAATCACAAAATTGAGAAACTTGTAGGAGAACATTTCAACCTCCTAGGCAGGGGTCGTTTAGTAGAAAAAGAGCTAGGGGAACTCATTAGCATAACTCATTAGCATATGCCACACCCCCTGACATCACCGGAAGTGTGTCATAAGGCCACACACCCTGCTCCCAACGGTCCCGGCTGCCGCTGGCGGCCTTGCAGCTCCACTGCCGACCTCCGGCTCACAGATTTTTGACTCAGCTCAGGAAGGATGGCTCCAGAGCAAACTAATTTATGCAGCAGCCAAATGGCTGGCTCACAGCTTTAATGCCACCAGCACACAAAGTAGAATTTTTGCTCACAGTACTCCACAGCTTAGAGGGAACATTGCCCGGCGGTGGACCTGCAAGGCCGGCGGGAGTGCAAGGAAGCCCCGCAAAGGCCCTCCCTGGCCCTAGGCAGGTAGGGGTGGGGAGAGGCAGGGAGGAAGCAACTTACCCTCCCTCTTCTCCTGCCTCCTCCTGGCTGAATGAGGGCTTGAAGCGGGGCGGCTGGAAGCGGGGAGCGGGGCTTCGTCATGTGCCCCGCCCCCCGTACCTCACCCGGGGGAACTGTGATCCCCCGCAATCCCCCCCGAAATGACCTCTGCTCCTAGGGCACCTCAAAGTAGCTTTTTTATTG
>NW_015176112.1:48470-50016 GCF_001447785.1 Gekko japonicus | reverse complement strand
ACAAACTGAACTCTCCAATGCAAGAACAAGATGCATTTCTTCCTTTAGGAGGTGCTATTGTCACGAGAAAAGAAAAAGGTTTCAGTTTTGTTTTTGCATGTGGGCAGGTATTCTGTTTGTAATAACTGTTTGGATACACTATTTTTTAATATGCTAGTTGTGATAATATCATGCCAAGTAAAAATGTCCATAGTCATATTTTATGTTCCTAAACTAACAGAATGACTTTCAATCTAGAAAAGACAAAAGAAGTGCTAATGTAGCATTTTTTTTCAAATTTTCCGAAAATTTCCGTTTCCCCCCGAAAAAAAACTGGAAAAAAAATGGGTTTTTTTCCGAGCTTCAAAATTTCCGGAAATTTTACATCTCTAATCTCACTACATGTGCTAAATCACTCAGTTCTCGCTTATACGCAGAATTAAACTTTGTTGGTCTTAAAGGTGCCACTGGACTCAAACTTAGTCCTCACATCTGTTTGTATGCTAATTTGCTGCTATTCACAGGTCTTACAAATTGTCTTCATTCTATATTTATTGCTCAGTTACTTAAGCATCTTTACTCTAATTAGCTATTCCTGGTAACACCCTCCCCACCCTATATGTAATGGTTGGTGACTTCTGTTTCAGTGTATTTGAAGAATGCACGAACATGAAAGCTTCTACCCAGAATTAAACTTTGTTAGTCTCAAAGATGCCACTGGACTCAGACTGCGTTCTGCTGCTTTAGACCAACACAGCGACCCGCCTGAATCAATCTTTAATCTTGTTTGTCTTCTCTGAGGTAGGCCCAAGGCCACTCAGCTTAGCTCTTAAAACCAATCTTATCCTCATAAGGCTTTTGTTGATTACTTGGCATTGGATGAATAAAGGTTCTGGGGTTTTAAAAAGTAAAGGTAAAGGTTCCCTTGCTCGAAAGCCAGTCGAGTCCGACTCTAGGGTTGCGGTGCTCATCTCCGTTTCAAAGCCGAAGAGCCAGCGCTGTCCGAAGACATTTCTGTGGTCACGTGGCCGGCATGACTAAACACCAAGGCGCACGGAACGCTGTTCCCTTCCCACCGAAGTGGTGCCTATTTATCTACTTGCAATTTCTTGCTTTCGAACTGCTAGGTTGGCAGGAGCTGGAACTAGAGACGGTAGCTCACTCCATCATGTGGCACACCCGGGTCTCGAACTGCTGAACTACTGACCTTCCACAGCCTGCAGTTCAGCGTCTTAACCACTTGAGCCACTTCTTTTACAGAAGAGCAAATCCCATTGAATAGGACCTGAGTAAACATTGTACTACCCCAGCCTTTAAGGGAGTGCATGATAGGAAATGTAATTCATTTAACCCATTAGATCAGATGCTCTGAAATAGCCTTCCTTATTGGTTACACACGGGCTCCTTTTCCTTTAGCTAGCAGAGCCCACCAAAAGTTTTATTACCCTTTAGCCTGCCAAAGTTTTATTACCCTTTCCCCCCCTGCATTGTTAGAATTCACCAGCAGCAAACGAGGCGTGCAGAACCATCTTTCTTCCCCCCCCCCCAACTATATCCCTGGCTCTCA
>NW_015176112.1:35030-48357 GCF_001447785.1 Gekko japonicus | reverse complement strand
AAAAATGATTATGGAACGTTTTATTTTAACATGATGAATAAAATATTTTAAGACAGGGTGTTCAAATATTTTCCAAATCATTTCTAATATATATATTGATCTAATTTCTGTGCACTGAGGACAAGCAAGTCCTAGGTTACAAACCGAACTCTCCAATGCAAGAACAAGATGCATTTCTTCCTTTAGGATGTGCTATTGTCACAGGAAAAGAAAAAGGTTCCAGTTTTGTTTTTGCATGTGGGTGGGTATCTGTAATAATTGTTTGGATACACTATAGTTTTAATATGCTAGTTGTGATAATTTCATGCCAAGTAAAAATGTCCATAGTCATATTTTATGTTCCTAAACTAACAGAATGACTTTCAATCTAGAAAAGACAAAAGAAGTGCTAATGTAGCATTTTTTTTCAAATTTTCCGAAAATTTCCGTTTCCCCCCGAAAAAAAACTGGAAAAAAAATGGGTTTTTTTCCGAGCTTCAAAATTTCCGGAAATTTTACATCTCTAATCTCACTACATGTGCTAAATCACTCAGTTCTCGCTTATACGCAGAATTAAACTTTGTTGGTCTTAAAGGTGCCACTGGACTCAAACTTAGTCCTCACATCTGTTTGTATGCTAATTTGCTGCTATTCACAGGTCTTACAAATTGTCTTCATTCTATATTTATTGCTCAGTTACTTAAGCATCTTTACTCTAATTAGCTATTCCTGGTAACACCCTCCCCACCCTATATGTAATGGTTGGTGACTTCTGTTTCAGTGTATTTGAAGAATGCACGAACATGAAAGCTTCTACCCAGAATTAAACTTTGTTAGTCTCAAAGATGCCACTGGACTCAAACTGCGTTCTGCTGCTTTAGACCAACACAGCGACCCGCCTGAATCAATCTTTAATCTTGTCTTCTCTGAGGTAGGCCCAAGGCCACTCAGCTTAGCTCTTAAAACCAATCTTATCCTCATAAGGCTTTTGTTGATTACTTGGCATTGGATGAATAAAGGTTCTGGGGTTTTAAAAAGTAAAGGTAAAGGTTCCCTTGCTCGAAAGCCAGTCGAGTCCGACTCTAGGGTTGCGGTGCTCATCTCCGTTTCAAAGCCGAAGAGCCAGCGCTGTCCGAAGACATTTCTGTGGTCACGTGGCCGGCATGACTAAACACCAAGGCGCACGGAACGCTGTTCCCTTCCCACCGAAGTGGTGCCTATTTATCTACTTGCAATTTCTTGCTTTCGAACTGCTAGGTTGGCAGGAGCTGGAACTAGAGACGGTAGCTCACTCCATCATGTGGCACACCCGGGTCTCGAACTGCTGAACTACTGACCTTCCACAGCCTGCAGTTCAGCGTCTTAACCACTTGAGCCACTTCTTTTACAGAAGAGCAAATCCCATTGAATAGGACCTGAGTAAACATTGTACTACCCCAGCCTTTAAGGGAGTGCATGATAGGAAATGTAATTCATTTAACCCATTAGATCAGATGCTCTGAAATAGCCTTCCTTATTGGTTACACACGGGCTCCTTTTCCTTTAGCTAGCAGAGCCCACCAAAAGTTTTATTACCCTTTAGCCTGCCAAAGTTTTATTACCCTTTCCCCCCCTGCATTGTTAGAATTCACCAGCAGCAAACGAGGCGTGCAGAACCATCTCTTCCCCCCCCACCACCACCAAAGTTATACCATGGACTCTAATCGCTAGGTATGATTCTCTCAGCCATTCATCTGTCTGGATTGTGAGTTGATGATCTTTGAATGCATGAGTAGTTAAATAAAGTAACTGAGCTTAAAAGTAAACTTTGCGTTGATCACGTCCTTGCAAACCGGCCTCAGCCTCCGGGCAGCCCTGGAGCAGGAACAAACAAGAACTCCCGTTTCCTCAAAGTGCCATCCTAAACAAGTCTGCCCTAACCTTACTCGGGTCTGTTCAGTAGACTTTTCTCCCAGGAGAGTGCTCTTAGGATTGCATTGGGACCAACATATCTAAGGGACCATTGGGATTGCCTGGGACTGTCATGCCTGCCCCCGACGTAGCCTCAGAAGCACGGTCTTACAGCCAGGAACAGGTGGACTTGGTACCTTTAACAGAAGAAACTGTAAGTCCTGAGGAGGATAGCACTCAGCAGGACCCACCGGAGGCTGATCAGGTACTGCCTGGTCCGAGTCAATCACCACCAGACTCTCCCCCACCTGTCAACAGGCTCCGAGACCGAAGGCGTCAGGAGCTGAATGATAGACGAAAGACTGCACGCATGCGTGGTCAACACTCGCTCAGCCCTGAGTTTTGACAGCAGCCTGGATCTTGCTTCAAGGAGCTAATGAGTTAATGAGCCAGCACGCTATTTCAGCAGACCTTCTGCCTTGAGCAAATTGTGCTGGCAACATTGTTGGCAGAACCAAGCTCTCTGTGTGACCTTGCTTCAGCTCCAGTGAATACTCTGGTTTCGACTCGGCTGGTTTTCTGGACTCCCGGCATCTGCTTTGAACTCTTGGCATCTGGTTATCTGCTCCTGATTTACGGCTAACTGACCCTACGGCTTCAACTCTGCCCTCGGCTTGATTTATGGACTCTGACTTCTGGTATGTTGGCGGCTACAAGTGGTGGCGGCTACAAGCCTTGACGGCTTCAAGAGGGAACTGGATAAACATATGGAGCAGAGGTCCATCAGTGGCTATTAGCTACAAGGTATAGATAGGAACTCACAGGCTGGGGCAGGTTGTGTTATGTGTGCGTGGGGGGGGGGGGTCAACAGTGGGATGGCTTCTAATGTCCTGGCCCCACTGGTGGACCTCCTGATGGCACCTAGTATTTCTGGCCACTGTGTGATACAGAGTGTTGGACTGGATGGTCCTTTGGCCTGATCCAACATTGGCATCTCTTATGTTCTCTTATGTTCTTATGTTTTGACGGTGGCTCTGTTCAACTGATTGGGACTTGTTTGAACCGCTTTTCTGACTGAACTATCGGCTGAACCTTGGACTGTCTTTCTGACCTGCTTTGTTAACTGGTGCTCCCGGGCCCTGCCATGACAGGGACCAACATATCTAAGGGACCGCCTCTTCCCATATATACCTCGAAGAGCTTTATGCTCTAGTAATCAACATCTCCTGGTGGTCCCTGGCCCAAAAGACGTCTGTCTAACCTCGGCCAGAGCCTTTTCTGCCCTGGCCCCCACCTGGTGGAAGATGCTCCCCATCGAGATCAGGGCCCTGCGGGATCTTAGTTCCGCAGGGCCTGCAAGACGGAGCTCTTCCGCCAGGCTTTTGGTTGAGGCAGCGGGTGTCCACATATGACCTCCCCGAGGTTGCCGTCTCCTACCTACTGTCCACCCATCCACCAGTAACCGGCCATATCCCTCAGTACGAATGGGTCGGAATTTTCACCAGCAGCTGTAACTACTGATTTTAAATGTTTAATGCAAACGTTTTATTGTGTTTTAAACCATACTGTATTATTTAAGATGACGTGACAGGGCCTGAGCCCGCTTACGAGATGGGCAGGATACAAATATACATGGCTCTTTTTGTAGAAAAAGCCCAGCAGGAACTCATTAGCATAATAGGCCACACCCAACAGCAGGAACTCATTAGCATATTAGGCCACACCCCCATGTTACCAGAAGTGTGCTCATCCAGCCACACTCACCTTTTGCTTCTTATTCTCAAAAAAACAGAGAACAGACAAATTATCAAATACGAAATCGGAACAGTTACAAGAACACCTTGTTTGTTGTCAAAACCCAGGGCTTTTTTGTAGCGGGAACTCCTTTGCATGTTAGGCCACACACCCCTACTGTAGCCAATCCTAATGAGTTTCTGCTGTTGGGTGTGGCCTATTATGCTAATGAGTTCCTGCTGGGTGTGGCCAACTTGGAAGTCAGCCGGACGTTCCTGTGCGTTCCTGCCCAAAAATAGCCCTGCAAATATATAAAATAAATAAAAATTGTCGGTCTGGTTGCTCCGAAGCTGGCTCTGGTACGAAATTCATTTAAAAGCACATGCAGAGCCAACAGCTGCTGCCTCCTGGTGGATTATGGTAATGGGACTCTCATGCATTATGAGGAGAAATCTATCTGGGGGATCAAGTTGCAACGTTGCCAGCTTCCACTTTCTAACCACTCAGCTCCCCTAAATGGATAGCAGTAACGTGCACTTTTTTGGTAACTTGGCCGTCAAGGTTCTGTAGCATTTACATTGCATGAGGTAAGTTAGGCAGGCCAGGTTCATATTAAGAAGACACAAAGAGAGGAATCGATGTCAAAGAAGTAAAAGTGGTTGATTCTGATTTCTGATTCTTCTATCAGATTCAAATGGCCCTGACTAAGATACCAGGTAGCCAATGAAACAAAGGCTTGCGGTCACACACGCTAAACAATTCATTTTCAATGCATTTTTCCAACTGGATTTTGCCAGTTCACACAGTAAAATCCAGTTGGAAAAATGCATTGAAAATGGATCGAGAGTGGATTGTTTAGTGCAGTGATGGTGAACCTTTTAGAGACCGAGTGCCCAAACTGCGACCCAAAACCCACTTATTTATCACAAAGTGCCAATACGGCAATTTAACCTGAATACTGAGGTTTTACTTTAGAAAAAACAACTCATACATTAACTAATCCCAAATGCTTTCATTTACTTAAAATTATTTGGCAGAGAATTCGACACTTTAATGATGGTCTGGGCCTGGCTGGGGCGATAGCATGCGTGCCCACAGAGAGGGCTCTGAGTGCCACCTCTGGCACCCGTGCCATAGGTTCGCCACCACTGGTTTAGTGTGTATGATCACAGCCTAAATGTAGAATCTTTGCTGCAGTGTGCATCTATCCCAAATTCTGAATTAATTTCCTTTATCCTATTTGCACCCACTCTCTTCAAAAAACATCGGAACAATCTTATTATTGCTTTAATTATTTCAGTTATTCTGTTACAATATTGATGGGAACTCTGAACAGAACCATTATACAGTTCCAGGGCCTGTTGTGATACAGGGAGCCTGACTTTGGTAAGCGTTCATCGATCAGTTTTAGGTGATAACTCTGCTCTTCTGATTGTTGGTTTGTTGGTTATTTCCCCCCCACCCCCATGTAGGCAGGTTATATCAGCCTCTGTGGTTGCTCCTTTATAGAATACCCTTTGGGAAGGCGTCCTCTCTCTTAAAATTTCAAAAAATATTCAAGGGTGAACTTTTAAAGAACTTTCTTCTGTAGACGGTTAGGTTCTTAAAGGAGGTTTAGCTGCTATCTATTTGTGGGCTGTTTGGAATTCTTTTAAATCATAGGGTGGAGAAAAAAGTCGATAGGTCCATCAGTGGCTACTAACCATGGTGAGTAAAGGGAACCTCCATATTCAGAGGCAGACCTCTAGGAGGCAGCATCAGGGGAAGATTTTAGCCCCTGTGCCATGTTTATTGGCCCTCCAGAGCAACAAGATCTGGACTTGACGGACCACCAGTCTGATCCAGGGGGGCACTTCTTATGTCCTTAACTGATCTTGTTTTAATTGTATTGTAAGCCTCCATAAGAGAACACAAGAACATCAGAGAAGCCGATGCTGGATCAGGCCAGTGGCCCTTCTCGTCCAACACTCTGTCACACAGTGGCCAAAAATGTCAGGTGCCATCAGGAGGTCCAGCAGTGGGGCCAGGACACTAGAAGCCCTCCCACTGTTGTCCCCCCCCCAAGCACCAAGAAGACAGAGCTTCACTTGCCCCAGCCTGTGAGTTCCTATCTATTGTTGTTCAGTTGCACAGTCGAGTCCGACTCTTCGCGACCCCATGGACCAGATCACGCCAGGCCTTCCGGTCTTCCGCCGTCCTCTGAAGTTTGCTCAACTTCATGTTCATTGCATCTATGACACTGTCCAACCGTCTCATCCTTTGCCGTCCCCGTCTTCTTTGACCTTCAGTCTTTCCCAGCATCAGGGTCTTCTCCAGTGAGTGCTCCCTTCTCATTGGGTGGCCAAAGTATTTGAGCTTCAGTTTCATTATCTGGCCTTCCAGGGAACAGTCAGGGTTGGTTTCTTTTAGGATTGACTGATTTGATCTCCTTGCAGTCCAAGGGACTCTCAAGAGTCTTCTCCAGCACCATCGTTCAAAAGAACCTATTCTTCGGCGCTCGGCCTTCCTTATAGTCCAACTCTCGCAGCCATACATGACTCCTGTCTATACCTTGTGGCTAATAGCCACTGATGGACTTCTGCTCCTTGGGATTCTAAAGGACAGAGACAGGTTTAGAAGAATTTAAACTATGCAGCGATTGCAGATGTAATCCAGCATGGTATTGTGGTTAGAGTGCTGGACTAGCCAAGTCCAAGTCCCTACTCTGCCATGGACATTTGCTGGTTGACCTTGGGCCAGTCATACATTCTCAACCTGACTCATCTCACAGGGTTGTCGTGAGGATAAAACAAAGAGAGGGAGAATGTCGCTTGCTGCTTTAGGTCTGTCTCCAGTGGGGAGGAAAGTGGGATATAAATAAATAAAGCAGTCCTGCAAAACGGACAAATCTGGATGCAGCATCCTGTGTTTGGGCGCTGTGACACCTGAGCGAGCATCCATGAAGTGTCTCCTGCAGGAGACCCATGCTCACTCTAGGAAGCCACCTGAAGAAGAAGAAGAGATTGGATTTATACCCTGCCCTTCGCTACCCAAAGGTGTCTCAGAGCAGCTTACAAACTCCTTTCCCTTCCCCTCCCCACAACAGACACCCTGTGAG
Source organism: Gekko japonicus (assembly GCF_001447785.1). Classification (NCBI taxonomy): domain Eukaryota; kingdom Metazoa; phylum Chordata; class Lepidosauria; order Squamata; family Gekkonidae; genus Gekko; species Gekko japonicus. Next base: position 41,657 of record NW_015176112.1, on the reverse strand, counting down.
GTAAAAGAAGAAGAAGAGATTGGATTTATACCCCACCCTTCACCACCCAAAGGTGTCTCAGAGCGGCTTACAAACTCCTTGCCCTCCCCCTCCCCACAACAGACACCCTGTGAGGTAAAAGAAGAAGAGATTGGATTTATACCCCACCCTTCACTACCCAAAGATGTCTCAGAGCGGCTTACAAACTCCTTTCCCTTCCCCTCCCCACAACAGACACCCTGTGAGGTAAAAGAAGAAGAGATTGGATTTATACCCCGCCCTTCACTTGGAGTCTCAGAGCGGCTTACAAACTCCTTTCCCTTCCCCTCCTCACAACAGACACCCTGTGAGGTAGGTGGGGCTGAGAGAGCTCTTGACAGAAACTGCTCTTTTTCAAGAACAGCTCTTGTCAGAACTACGGCTTGCCCAAGGTCATCCAGCCAGGTGCAAGTGGAGGAGTGGGGAATCAAACCCGGTTCTCCCATATTAGAGTCCGCGCACTTAACCACTACACCAAACTGGCCTGCGCTGGTCATCTGCCTTGCAGGTCACAAGAGAACAGTATAGGTAAACTGCTTGTTTGGAATTTACACCTGAACCCAGTACTATGGATGTGTCCGAGGACATGCATCATGAACTTTTGATTTTTACTTGTTGGTCTTGACTGCAAATTAATTATTTTTTTAAAAGAGGTCTTGTGGCTGTCTCTAATGGTCCAGCTGCTTCAACACAAGCTTGCAATCCGAGTAGGGCTGTGCTGTGATTTATGGCCCTTTAATGTGCGAGATTTAGATTTTTGCTTGTCTGCCATGGGGCACCCAATTTTAGTTGTGAGACAGCCGATGAAGATCCACTGCTGCAACCCAAGTAGAGAAAAACTTCACTGTTGCAACTTCGGGGCTGCCAAAGGCAAGCTTGGTAATTCTATGTGGATAACCTTTTTTAAAAAAAATAAGGGGGGGGGGAAGCATTGATTTGATAAGTATATTATACAAAAGGCAGAGTTACTCCAGTCTGAGTCCGCTGAAAGGGATGGGCTTAGATTCCAGTAACTTTGCAGGAGATTGTCCTATCAGTATTTGACATGTTATTATTTAAGAAATTTGACTGGAAGGCTGCAAACCCTCTGTTCAGTGAAGACAGGGCTATTTTTGGGCAGGAACGCACAGGAACGGAGTTCGGGCTGGCTCCCGAGTTGGCCACGCCCAGCAGGAACTCATTAGCATAATAGGCCACACCCAGTGGCAGAAACTCATTAGGATTGGCTACATTAGGGGTGTGTGGCCTAACATGCAAAGACGTTCCTGCTCCAAAAAAAGGCCCTGGGTTTTGACAACAAACAAGGTAAACAATAAGAAGCAAAAGGTGGGTGTGACTGGATGAGCACACTAATGGTAACGAGGGCTATGTGGCCTAATATGCTAATGAGCTGTGCTGTCAGGGGTGTGGCCTAATATGCAAATGTTTTTCTGTTGGGTGTGGCCTATTATGCTAATGAGTTCCTGCTGGGCTTTTTCTACAAAAAAAGCCCTGAGTGTAGATAAGAGTTGGTGGAATCATGCTAACTTCAAAGCAACATGTATCCCCTTACTAGTTGCATTACGCTTCTGTCGGAGTATTTTTATCTTTTGGCTTTCTTTGTGTTTTAGACCAAATCTCCATTGTTTTGAACTTGTTTAACAACTTAAATGTGTTTGGGATCCTTTTTGTTTTTGTTTTTTGTTAATCACTTGTCGCAGAGGTCCCAAACCTTTTTGAGCCCACGGGCACATTTGGAATTCATATACGGCATTGGGGGGGGGGTGCAGCCACAAAATGGCTGCCGCAGGATGCGGAGCCAGCCACAAAATGGCTGCCACGCCTTAACTTCAGTCACACGGTGCACATTCCCGTGCTTTGGTGGCAGCTGCTGCCAAAGTAACATTTTTTAAAAAATCTGCAAATCCTAATCAAATCTTCAGTAGTCAATCAGAAGCCTTGTTGGGCCCCGTTCGCTTCCTAAAAATTCTTGGTGGGTGCCATGTTGGGGAGTGGGACCCCTGCTTTATTGGGACCGCTTGTTCATCACAAAATGACTGGCCTGCTCCAGTCCATTTCCTCTCATAGACGGAGATGCAGTTTCACTTTAGTATTTATTGACCCTTCTGGCTTGCCACTCTGGTTGTCAATGAGATCTTCAAGAGATTCAAAGATATGATGATGGCCCCATCTGTTTGTATTGAGAGCCAAGGTTAAGGTTGACTTTCAGTTTAGTACTGGTAGTTTAGGCTGTGTGTCATTTCGATCTTTCTCTTTATCTGCACGAATAGACAGGATGTGACTGCTTCCTTTGTAGGAAACAAGTTGATAGAATATGGCTAGAGTACGATTAGGTACGGCTCCCGTGGAGTTACGGAAGAGAAAAATCAAAGGAATGGATTCTGGAATACTGACATGTGACTGAATGGAACTTGATGCTCCTTGTGTGCGTTGCTGGGATGGACAGCTTCCGTCCTGCCCAAAAGAAATATGAACCGGGGGGGGGGGGGAGTTGGTAAACCCCTTAAGTGTACCATCTCCCTCCATTCTTGAAGTCTCTAGGCTGGGCTGGAGCTGTTTCCCATGGCTATGTGGCGCTGCTCGGAGGGATGGAGCTGCATGGAGAAGATCCCAAGTCATCCACTACCAAAGATGGCGAGTGGGGGGGGAGTGGTGCAGCACCCTGAGTATTGGCTGGGGTGCCCTGCACCCTTGGACACTCGGCCCTGTTGGTAGGGCCGGCGTCAGGTCAGGTGGGACCCATCTTCCCGCACTTGCTGCCAGCCTGCCCCCCTCCGGCCAGCCCACGATGGACACCCTCACTTTCCCCCCTCCCCACAGCACCGCAAAGAGGCCCCCAGGTGAATCAGGGCCCCGGCTTCTCAGTGGCAGACAAGGATAAAAGTTGTGTAATATAGCCAGTTAAAATTTAAGAAGGAACAATTCTCTTTAGAGATGTGAAATTTCCAGGTTTTTTTCAGTTTTTTTCGGGGGGAAACGAACATTTTCGGAAAAATTGAATATTTGAACACCTTGTCTTAAAATATTTTATTCATCATGTTAAAATAAAACGTTCCATAATCAATTTCTTTTCTTTTCTTTTTTTCAATTTTTCCAATTTTTCGGAAAAAAACAAAAAAGGCTTCAGGGAAAAAAAACGGGAAAAAAACTGTTTTTTTTCCGGGCCTTCACATCTCTAGCCCAGGTACCAACTAAACTAGTCCTAGAACGGAATCCCCCCCACCCAATTATACCTTCATTATGATGACTGAATACCTCCACTGAAGACACACTAAAGTGCACATAGTACTTTTGTGCTACCTCATGATTCTACCATTTACAGCATTGGTCTTCATGTTATTCATGTCTTGAGCCCCTCAATTAGGGCTATGGCGCCGCCACCACCCCATTGGGTTGTGAGCTCCTGCGCAGCTGCTTATAATCCTACTTTTTGGGAAGACATGCTGCTAGTGGGCATATGTAAAGAACAGATATACTATATGTTCTGCCTTTCTTTATATTCATGTTCAGGGAAGCAGCCAGAGAACAAGGTGAGGTCACTCAGCCATGGAGATGATTAGCCACAGGTAGATTCAGAGACTCTGGCTCCTCCTCTTCTCACGTGACTGTGATGCCATGGGACTTACTGTCACATGTTTACAGCTCTGTGGGCTCCGTGCTTCCACCTGGTGTTAAACTGGGTCCAGAGGCTGGGAGAGTCGAAGATGACTCCTTTACAGTCCAGCAGCAGTCCCTTGGACTGCAAGAAGATCAAATCAGTCAATCCTAAAAGAAATCAACCCTGACTGTTCCCTGGAAGGCCAGATAATGAAACTGAAGCTCAAATACTTTGGCCACCAAAGGAGAAGGGAGCACTCACTGGAGAAGACCCTGGTGCTGGGAAAGATTGAAGGTCAAAGAAGACGGGGACGGCAAAGGATGAGATGGTTAGACAGTGTTGCAACAAACATGAAATTGAGCAAACAGTGGAAGACAGGAGGGCCTGGCGGGAGCTGGTCCATGGGGTCGCGAAGAGTCGGACTCGACTGTGCGACTGAACAACAACAACAACAAAAGCAGTGCTTTGGAAATTGCATTTAGAGACTGCATGACCACACCCTCTATTTCTGAATGACCTACAGTAACAAACCACAAAGTGAAAAGCAGCATTTCAGGAAGTCATGAATTGTGTATGGAGGTTCTGTGTGGTACGATGGTTAGAGTGCTGAACTAGGCCTGGAGAGACCCATGTTCAGATCTGTGCTTGATGAGAAACTCGCTGGGTGACCTGGAAGATGAAGAGTGACGTAAATAATAGCATGTATGGGGGGGGGGAGAGATATATAGCAGAGAACTTCAGCCTACCACTTTCTAGTGCATCAGTGTACTGGCCCCTCACTCAAAAGTAGTTGCTGACCAGGGCCTTAGCATATGACAGAGACCTTTAGGAGCAGTCCTAAACAGGTCTAGTCCAGAAGCAAATCCCATTTCACTCAATGGGACTTACTCCCAGGAAAGTGTTCTTTGGCTGCAGTGACGCACACTAAATAATCCACTTTCAGTACACTTTCCAACACAGTGTGAACTGGCACTGTGTGAACTGGCAAAATCCAGTTGGAAAGAGCGCTGAAAGTGGATTATTTAGTGCAGTGATGGTGAACCTTTTAGAGATGGAGTGCCCAAACTGCGACCCAAAACCCACTTATTTATCGCAAAGTGCCAACACGGCAATTTAACCTGAATACTGAGGTTTTACTTTAGAAAAAACAACTCATACATTAACTTAAGATGATCCAAACAAAGTAAGGAAAGCAATCCCAAATGCTTTGGTTTACTTGAAATGATTTGGCAGAGAATTCGAGACTTTAATGATGGTATGGGCCTGGCTGGGGCGATGGCACGCGTGCCCACCAAGAGGGCTCTGAGTGCCACCTCTGGCACCCGTGCCATAGGTTCGCCACCACTGATTTAGTGTGTGTGACCACAGCCTTTGTGATAAGACATTGCTTTGTGAGGTTATGGTTCCTTTAAAATTAAGTGACCTTATCCTAAAGTTAATCTAGTAGAATTTCTGCCAAACTGTCAATCAAATTATGTTGTCCCCCTTTTCATAGCTATTGGCACCATCTTTACTGAGGCAAATCGGCATGAGTACCGGTAATGGGATACCATGTGAGGGTATCAGTTACTGTTTAATGGACTTTTTTCTTGAAGCAGTCCTAATCACCAGCTGGTATAACGGAACATGAACTATGAGCCGGTAAATCCCCAGATGAAATCTCATCTCAGACAGAGACTCTTGGGGCCAGTTCGCACAATCTCAAAAATGGAAATGTACAAGGAGATGCAGGTAGAAGATCTATGTACCTGCCCACTGTTCATGCTTGGTATAATAAGCAATGCTCCAAATCTCTGCTGTTTTGTTTGAATTGGGAGAATTATAGAATGTAGGTCTATACCCATATCAAATCTTTAATTTTCCCCATATGATATCTCATACTGTGTGCATGGTGGGGTCATGTATATGCGTAAGCTATTGATTGGTAGAGCTCGACATGTCTTCCAGTTTCGAGTCTGTGCAGTCTGGTTTTCTAACCTAACGTCCCAATTTAAATATGGGAATAATGATACTGACACACTGTACAGCTTTATCTGATGGAATACAGAATGCCCTTCAAACACTTTTAAGTATGCACATGCGAAGTATTAGTATTATTATAATAACAGCTATCCCACCCACTTCCACAACTGCATCTGTTGCAGAACAGGATATTCATGGACTAACCAGGGGGCTGCAAAGCAATTTTTTTTTTCATGCCTAGCATTCCTAGTGTTAGTGAAGATGCTTCTTTCTTTTGTATACCTCCATCCTACAGAATTGATTTTGCAGCTGGTGTCCTTGGCAGTGGGAGACTGTGAAATGCATGCAGCAGCTAGTTTCTTGGTGATTGAGCAACTGACTTCTTCCCAGCTGGCAAAACCCCTCTGTAATGAATGCAGTTTCCCTAGCACATCCCCTGCAGGGCTCAGAAGGTGGGTTAGCGGCAAGAAGTAGTTATTGAATACAATACCATGGCAGCCCTGAGGGAGGTGGGGTATTTGTCTCATGATTACCATCAATGGCTGATGAAGTGTGCATGCACCCAAAAGCTCATAGCCGGAGTTAAACTTTGTTGGTCTTAAAGGTTGGACTCAAACTGTTCTATCAATGGCTGAGTCACCGGTGACTCTTCCAGTATGTTGAATCACTGGAAGAAAAGTCCGTTTATTTCTCAGAGTGACAGGGGCAGAATGGAGAACACGCGCTGCTGTATATCATATGGTTAAAAAAATCCCCTCCATTTACAATCTATGTATGCATTTGGTCCAGAAAGCCTCCAGTATGCCTTACACCTGTTGTATGTAATTAAGACTGCAGTCTTTTACATTCATACCTTCCAGTAAGAACCTCTGGTTGTCGTGGAATGTTCTTGTGTGCAAATATGCTTTAGGGATTGGGTTGCACATTGAAGCATGGGGATCAAACCATGAAAAAAAAACTTTTTGGCCCACAATAAATCAAAAAGAAATGATATTCCTTATAATGCTGACAAATGCCCATTCTGGTAGCATTATATATTTCTGCGTCCT
>NW_015176112.1:0-35001 GCF_001447785.1 Gekko japonicus | reverse complement strand
ACCGTCATATAAAAACAGTGTAAGCAGACCCATTAGTCAGATCCATTATAGCTACTCATATGTGCATTCAGCCTTTCTGCAAAATATAATCTTACTCTGTGTTTTTAATAAATCGACTTTGAATTCTGTATTGATAAAGATTCAAGAGTTTCAGTTCAGGCATCATGTCAAACTATGGGTTAAGGGAGGTCTCCTATCGTCGGTTTGATGTCCGAATTGACAGCCCACAGCTACAGCCATTCCTCTGCCTGAAAGGAACCATCATCTATAGAGCAGCATGAACAGCGAGGCAATATCATAAAATAAAACACAGCATATATGGGTCTATATATACATAGTGCCTAGTGGGTCCGTGAGGTCGCGAAGAGTCGGACTCGACTGTGCGACTGAACAACAGCAATATGTAACTACTAGCAATAAGGCCAGTTGCAGAGAAAAAGGAAACGGACCCTAGAGAGAGGGTGTGGGAGAGTGGCCTGGCCTGCAGCCGCGGTGGCCCAGGGAAGTGCAGGGCGGTGACAGAGGGAGGCGATGCGGCCAGGGGATTGGTCCCCTCAGACCCAGCACCCAGCCAATGGCACGTGAGTCCCGTTGAGTGGCGGCTAACAGGCCAATGGAATGTGGCCACCCCAAATCGTTTTTATAATATAAGGAAAGATACAGTACACCAATTAAAAATCAGTGGGCTATACAACTGCACGTATAATTTACAAAAGAGGGAGACAAAGTCAGAAAAAAAATCAACCAAAGACCTGGGCAAATGACGACACCTTCATCTGGGGGGCAGGAGCTCAGTACGCTTAGTACCAGGTGGATGTCTGAGGGAAGGGCATTCCACACCTGGGGTGCCATGACTGAGAAGGCCCTGTTTCTGATACAAGCTGACTTCATCTCCAAAAACTAGGGTAGACGGAGCAGGACCCCTGCAGAAGTTCTCCACTGACAGCAAGTACATTCAGCGAAATTCAGTCCCTTCAAGTATCCAGGTCCCATGAGGTTTAGGGTCTGAAGAATTATATCTAGCGCCTGTGACTGGGATGGGCTGCCCATGCAGTTGTTTCAGCACTGAAGAAATGTGTTCCCTATGGGAAGTTCCTCCTGTACTGTGTTCTTGACCAGTTGAAGTTTCCAGACCATCTTTAAAAGCAGCGCTGAGTAATTGAATTTGGATGTGATCTGAGCACAGATGGCTGTGGGCAAAATCCTGCCTCTCAAGGAAGGGTCAGCTGATAATGCAAGCACTAAGGAGCTCTGTGCCTCCATCGGGGGTCCTGACTGGACCAGCACTCCCAAGCTGCAAATGTGCTTCTCCAAAGGAGGTGCAACCCCGTCCAGGAAAGATTGATTCTGCAATCCCTGAATGGGTGCAGCAGTGGTTGTTTTATTCATCAAGAGTCTTCCAGTTGTAAAATCCAAACCAGGAAACACCCTGTGCTCAATGAGCTGGAAGGATTCTGTTTCTCCTGTTCCTTCTCCCGGGAGCAACAGGGAGAAGTGCGTCCGCTTTGAGTTTTACTCATCGTTTGATCATTGTCAATTAAATGTACAACTTGACTGTGCTGAAAAGCATCTGGTGTTCTCCGAAGTTTGGCCTGTGGTGTTTGGTCTTCTGTGCGGTGGCTCACTCACACGGCAACTTGCCCCATACTCATCAAGCAAAGCAGTATGTGTGGGTGAATTGGCGTTCGGTGCCTAGGATCAGAAGAGTTTGGCCTGGAACCTGTATTTGTCTTTGATTCTGGCTTCCTGCTAGCCACAACTCTCCTACTTCGAGCAAGTTTTTCCTCCAGACCGCTGAAGAGGGAGGGAGCTGCCAGCAGGGGGAACAGATTGGAGAGTCTGTTATTCCTTTGAGTTGCCCCCAATGAGTCAGAAATCTCTATCTAGGAGAGGATCATGTTCAGAGCACCTGCTGCGGTGATCCTGATCTTTGGAATATCTTTCCGAGTAGTTTTTAGGCTCGTCACCACCTGCCCACACTGGCTGCCGAGGGTCTCTTCAGCCTTCTTGGTCAGCAGTTGGAAGGAAAAGCTGGGGAGAAGCCGCTTTCTGGTTCTCTGTTGATGTGTTTAGACAACTGATCTGAAAAGTTGTTATTCAGGAACGAAACCTTCCTCCGGTTGTAAATATTAAGACTATACCAGCAAGAACGAGTCTTTGTGTAGAAAACCATGATTTAAATCTAGTCTTGCTACTACTGATTTAAATTGTGCTTTAAATCATGATTTAAATCAAATCCACCCTGGTTTAGAATGACGTGAAGTGTTCCTTTCCATTATGCTGTCATTCGTGGTGGCGTTAGTGGATCGTTTGTAGATGCTCAAGTGTTGGATGTGATGGGTCATGAGAGGCCAATTTGGAGTAACCCCATATGGACCATGCCTCCCTACTTACAAAAGGCATTACTGACTTCAAGAGCCAGCTTTCCTTTATAGATCTAAGTTATCCAGGCATCATATTTACCTTATTAAATGCTTTATTTTCTGTTAAACAAACCTTTGTTGATCATCTCCATCCGTGTCTTGTCTGTCAAGTCAAATGTCTAAGAAAATGTGATCCTATTTACCCACCAAATAAGTACAGCCTTGGTCTAGCAGGTTTCCAAATACGAGGTTGTTAGGGAGCACACAGCTTACACACTACTGGTCTTTAATTTAAATCTTGTGTCCCCCTTTTTTGGAGCTGTGGTGGCTCAAGTGGTTAAGATGCTGAACTGCAGGCTGTGGAAGGTCGGTAGTTCAGCAGTTCGAGACCCGGGTGCCGCTGGTTAAGACGCTGAACTGCAGGCTGTGGAAGGTCGGTAGTTCAGCAGTTCGAGACCCGGGTGCCGCATGACAGAGTGAGCTCCCGTCTCTAGTTCCAGCTCCTGCCAACCTAGCAGTTCGAAAGCAAGAAATTGCAAGTAGATAAATAGGTACCACTTCGGCGGGAAGGTAACAGCGTTCCCTGCGCCTTGGTGTTTAGTCATGCCGGCCACATGACCATGGAAACGTCTTCGGACAGCGCTAGCTCTTCAGCTTTGAAACGGAGATGAGCACCGCAACCCTAGAGTCGGATTCGACTGGCTTTCGAGCAAGGGAACCTTTACCTTTACCCCCTTTTTATTCGATTGTGCGCGATTGGGGTATAATGAATCTATAGGAGAGACCAGAGTGGAAAACTTGATATTCTTCAGTCCATAAGGCAGTTGTCTGCCTTCCCTTCCTCCCTCTATCACCGCCGCCGCCTCCTCCTCCTTCTCGGAGCCGCCGGCAGGCAGGCAGGGCGGGCGGGCGGGGGGGAAGACCGGCCTCTCCGCCTCAGGGAGATCGAGGGGGGGGATGGAGGAGACGGAGCTCTTCTCCCCCCCCTGCGAGTATCGCGGGTCTCCCTCTTGTTTTAATCTAACATGATAATGATCAAAATAAATACAATTAAGACATAATTGTCCTTTCTGCATAGCTTTATTTTCTTCTGTCTCCACTGCCCCTATTATTTAAGGGGAAACTTTCGTTTTGTTTGACTAACAGTGCGTTCTTAACCCGATAAATACCCTTTTAAATCCATTGACATCATTTGGCTTAGAAAGTGGACTCTGTTTACGATTGCACTGTAACGGTACTGAGCGTGTTGTTTAACGTTTGCAAGCTGGCTTCTCTTTTACGTAGGAGGGACTGAGACACTACGACTCAGTAGCCAAAGGTATGCATTATGTCCGTTTGAGCCCATGATGGTCAGGTCTACATTCTGCCACCATTTATGTATCTGGGTTTATTTCTCCCTAGACGTGCTGTGCATCACTGAATCCTGAAAGCTTTATCTGGTTTGTAGACTTGGATCTTGCAGGGTGAACCGACTCAAGCTGTTTGAGTCGAACTCTAAAATATGACATGGCTGCTCTCCCCTCCCCACCATCTCCACATATTCCAAAAGACTTCTTGCTACTTCCCTGAGCACTATTAAAGCATTTACTGTCCTGGCAGCTGTTTCTTCTACACCTGTTGTTCTGAAAATTCCTATTGCTTGGCTGAAGAATGTCCCCCTCCTCATAGCCTCACTCACATTTATCTGACTGTGGTTCCTTGAACAAATGAGGATGAGTTTGGCTGTTGAATGGAAGGGCTTTGGGGGTATTATCTAGTTGCCTTTTTTCTTCACTTTGGTCACTTATCCCACAGAATCCAGCTAGCATTCTTCCTGAATTAATTTTGAATGCTCTTCTGAGCTTGTTTGAGGAGCAACATAAAAATGGGGTAGATTCCCACATGACCTATGTTATTGTCCTGTTTTTTTAATTTCTCCTTGTTTACCGTGATTCTTTTAAATAGCCTAAGGGCAACGTGAAACTTTTAGGTATAAACTCCCGTTCTGCCTATATATGGAGCAGAGGTCCATCAGTGGCTGTTAGCCATAAGGTATAGCTGGAACAATATGTCTGTGGAACTGATGCTCTATATTCTTGGTGCTTGGGGGGCAAGAGTGAGAGGGCTTCTGGAGTTCTGGCCCCACTGGTGGACCTCCTGATGGCACCTGGGGTTTGGCCACTGTGTGACACAGAGCGTTGGACTGGATGGGCCATTGGACTGATCCAACATGTCTGTTTTTATGTTCTCTTATGTTCTTGGTGCTTGGGGGACAACAGTGGGAGGGCTTCTGGAATTCTGGCCCCACTGGTGGACCTCCTGATGGCACCTGGGTTTTGGCCACTGTGTGACACTTGGACTGGATGGGCCACTGGCCTGATCTAACATGGCTTCTCATGTGGGCATGTGTATGCATGAGCTCACTGTGGGTCCTTGGACCTTCAACTTAAGCTATTCAACATGGTAGTTATTGTGAGAATAAAATGAAGAGGAGACTGATGATGAAAGCTGCTTATAGAGAATGATAATAAAGAGACTGATAATGAAAGTGGCATATAAATATAAATGATGAGATGGAAGGGCTGTCTTTCATAAATACTTTCTGTCTGCATAGAACAAAGGATAAGAACATAAGAGATGCCAATGTTGGATCAGGCCAAAGGCCCATCCAGTCCAACACTCTGTGTCACACAGTGGCCAGAAATACCAGTGCCATCAGGAGGTCCAGCAGTGGGGCCAGGACATTAGAAGCCCTCCCACTGTTGACCCCCCCCCCAAGCACCAAGAAGACAGAGCATCACTTGCCCCAGAGCCCCTAGCTATACCTTGTGGCTAATAGCCACTGATGGACCTCTGCTCCATATGCTTATCTAATTCCCTTTTGAAGCCGTCCATGCTTGTAGCTGCCACCACTTCCTGTGGCAGTGAGTTCCATGTGTTAATCACTCTTTGGGTGAAGAAGTACTTCCTTTTATCCGTTCTAACCCGACCGCTCAGCAATTTCATGGAGTGCCCACGGGTTCTTGTATTGTGAGAAAGGGAGAAAAGTACCTCTTTCTTTACCTGCTCTTTCCCATGCATAATCTTATAAACCTCGATCATGTCACCCCTCAGTCGTCTTTTCTCCAAGCTAAAGAGCCCTAAGCGCTTTAACCTTTCCTCATAGGGAAAGTGTTCCAACCCTTTTATCATTCGAGTTGCCCTTTTCTGCACTTTTTCCAAAGCTATAATATCCTTTTTAAGGTGTGGTGACCAGAATTGCACACAGTATTCCAGATGAGGTCGCACCATTGATTTATATAGGGGCATTATGATATTGGCTGATCTGTTTACAATACCCTTCCTAATAATCCCCAGCATAGCATTGGCCTTCTTTATTGCAGTCACACACTGTCTCGACATTTTTAGTGAGTTATCTACTACAACTCCAAGATCTCTCTCTTGATCAGTCTCTGCCAGTTCAGACCCCATCAATGTGTATTTATATTTAGGATTTTTGGCTCCAATGTGCATCACCTTGCACTTGGCCACATTGAACCCCATTTGCCATGTTGACGCCCACTCGCCCATCCTTGACAGATCCCTTTGGAGTGCCTCACAATCCTCACTGGTTTTCACCACCCTGAACAACTTCGTATCATCCGCAAATTTAGCCACTTCACTGCTTACTCCCAACTCCAAATCATTAATGAACAAGTTAAAAAGCATTGGACCAAGTACTGATCCCTGTGGTACCCCACTGCTTACCACCCTCCACTGAGAGAACTGCCCATTTATACTCACTCTCTGTTTTCTATTAATTAGCCAGTTTTTGATCCATGATTTTTGAGCTTACTTAGGAGCCTTTGATGAGGAACTTTATCAAAAGCTTTCTGGAAGTCAAGGTAAACAATATCTATTGGATCCCCCTTGTCCACATGTTTGTTCACCCCCTCAAAAAACACTAACAGGTTAGTGAGACAAGATCTTCCCTTACAGAACCCATGCTGAGTCTGCCTCAATAGGTTTTGTTCATCTATGTGCCTACTAATTCTTTCCTTAATAATGGTTTCCACCAATTTACCCGGTATCAACGTCAGACTGACTGGCCTGTAATTTCCCGGATCTCCTCTGGAACCCTTTTTAAAGATGGGAGACATAATATGGATACCTCCATATTATGAAAAAAAGAATTTTTAAATTATAATTAGCTAAACTAGATAGTGTTCAGTTTACATAGCATAGAACTTGGACTAGCATACCACATTATACAAAAATCCTTTTAAAATGTAGTCTGGAGGTACTTGAGAGGAGCCCTGCTGGATCAGACGGGTGGTCAATCTAGCTCAACATCCTGTTACACACAGTGGCCAACCATTTACTCTGGAGGGCCAGTAGCAGGCCATCACCCCCTGTTCCGGATCGTTTATGAACAAATTAAGTAGTGCCAGCCCCAATACCAATCCTTTTGGGACTGCATCCTTCCTTCCATTGCAGGAACTGTCCATTTATTCCTACTCTTAGCTACTTGTCATTTAACCAATTTTTAATCCATAAGAGTCCATAAGAACATAAGAGAAGCCAAGGCCAATGGCCCATCCAGTCCAACATTCTGTAACACAGTGGCCACAAATACCAGGTGCCGTCAAGAGGCCCACTGGTGGGCCCAGGACACTCGAAGCCCCCCCACCGTTGCTCCCCCCCCCCCAAGCAGCAAGAATTCAGAGCATCACTTGCCCCAGACCAAGAGTTCCTATCTATACCTTGTGGCTAATAGCGAATAGTTTCTGTCTAACTTACTCAGGAGTCTTCGTTGAGGAACCTTGTCACAAGCCTGTTGAAAGTCCAAGTCTATAATATCTACCAGTCACTATTACTTCCATATTTGTTTGCTTTCTACAAGAACTTCAAAAGGTTGGTTAGGCAGGACTTCCCTTTGAGGTACCCTTTTATGCTATCCATGCTTCTTCAGTACACTGACATTAAATTTTCCTATAAGATCTGTATTTTACCTAAAATGGGTTTCCTATAACACAGGAGGGTATGCACAACTTACGGCTAGCCATCTCATGCAGCTCACCATCCTTGTGTGGTGGCCTGCCAGGAACGTAAAACAACACTTAGTGTGTGGTTAGGAGGGACTGCAAAATTTGGTAGTGGAATGTACTGGCAGGTCACAGCCAATGTTTCCTCTACGCTGTGGAGTCTTGTGAGCAAAAATTCTGCTTTGTGAGTTACTGGCTTTAAAGTTGTGAGCCAGTGATTTGGCTACTGCATAAATCAGTTAGCTCTGGAGCCCTTCTTCCTGAGCCAAGGCAAAAGTGTGTGAGCTGGAGGCTAAAAAATTGTGAACTAGCTCACACTAACTCAGCTTAGAGGGAACACTGGTCACGGCTGGTGGCTGTGTTTGGCTTGACAAAAATCAAGTTGCAGAGGCCTGCACTAAGAACCACTCCAAACTGCCCATAAATAATCTCTGACATATAAATAAGATGTCCTATCAAGAGGGCAAAGAGAGGAAACCAAAATAACCACCCTTTAAGATAAATCAACAGTTTGTCTGGCAGCCAATAAAGTGTAGGTATTATATTTCATTTGTGTGTAGGCCAAGTGTTAGATAACCAGGAAATCATTTAACAGAATGGACATATACATATAGGATTCATGCTTATTAGAATTATGTCTACAGAATACACCACTGATATGTGTAGTGTGTATATGGCACTGCAAGATGTTGAAAACATACACGAGCTAAGCAACTGTAAGGTGGTTCTAGAGATGTGAAGGCCTGGGAAAAAACCGGGAAAATTCGGGGGGAAAATGGTTTTTTTCCGTTTTTTTCCTGAAGCCTTTTTTGGTTTTTTCCGAAAAATTGAAAAAAGAAAAGAAAAAAATTGATTATGGAACGTTTTATTTTAACATGATGAATAAAATATTTTAAGACCAGGTGTTCAAATATTTTCCAAATCATTTCTAAAATATATATATATGGTATCAGATTGATGTAATTTCTGTGCACTGAGGACAAGCAAGTCCTAGGTTACAAACTGAACTCTCCAATGCAAGAACAAGATGCATTTCTTCCTTTAGGAGGTGCGATTGTCAGAAGAAAATTAAAAAGTTTCAGTTTTGTTTTAGCATGTGGGAGGGTATTCTGTTTGTAATAATTGTTTGGATACACTATATTTTTAATATGCTAGTTGTGATAATTTCATGCCAAGTATAAATGTCCATAGTCATATTTGATGTTCCTAAAGTAACAGAATGACTTTCAAACTGGAAAAGACAAAATAAATGCTAATGTAGCATTTTTTTCAATTTTTTCAAAAATTTCCATTCCCCCCCCCCTAAAAATCTAAATTTACCTTTTTTTCAATTTTTTTAAAAATTTCCCTTCCCCCCCCCCCCCAAAAAAAAACCGGGAAAAAAACCGTTTTTTCCCCAAGGTTCAAAATTTCTGAAAATGTTACATCTCTAGGTGGTGCACAATGGGGCAACAAAATCCCAGCTTCAAGTATAGGCTAATGGGGGTCTGAACCTGCTGAGACTGAGGGAGGGAAAGCTCTTGGGGTTTGTAGTGGATAGTTCAATGAACGTGTCAACCTGGTGTGCTGCAGCAGTGAAAAGGGCCAATTCTGTGTTACAGATTATTGGGAAAGAGCTCGAACATAAAATGGGTGATGTTGTAATACCCCTGTATAGATCTATGGTGCAGCCTCATTTGGAACACGGTGTACAGTTCTAGTCGCCGTCTCTCAAAAAAGGACATAGCAGAGCTGGAAAAAGTTCAGAGGAGGGCAACCAAGATGATTAGGGGAGTGGAGCACCTTGCCTATGAGGAAGGGGTGAAGAGCCTGGGACTTTTCCGTGTAGGAAAGAGACGGCTAAGGGGACATGATGTATGTAGGAAAGCAGTGCAGAAGAATTATTCTCCTGCCTGGAGATTGGAAACCCGAAAGTATTTGTGTGCTACCAGCATGAGAAGTCTGGTGATTCCCTACGCAGTCAATTTGGGCTTGAGGGGGAGAAATTGATAAGACAGACGCCTGTACACACACACACACACATTCCAAAAGGATGCTCGAATGCTTGAAACTTTCCTCTACGCAGGGAGAAGGAGTGTGAGAGGAAGGGGGGAGGAAATGGGGGGAAACTGAGCTTATAAATAAATGCTGGGAAACCGAGAGGTTTGAGACAGCTTCCTGCAGACTCGTGTCCTGTCGTCTTTGCATCGCATGCACCCCTGCACCCCACACCCCAACGAGTGACACCACAATGATAGAGGTTTATAAAAATTTTGCTTGGGGTAGAGAGAGCTGACAAAGAGAAATTTTTCTCCCTGACTGAGGGGAGCCTCCACATTCAAAGGCAGTCGGCCTCTGAATCCCAGTGCCAGGAGGGAACATCAGGGGAAGGCCTCGGCCTCTATACGCTGTTGTTGGCCTTCCGGAGGAACTAGTTGGCCACTGTGTGAGACAGGATGCTGGACTAGATGCTCTGATCCAGCAGGGCTCTTCTTATCGTCTTGAGCCTTCATATGGAGCTGTGTGTTAGTCCTTTGGTGTTTCACAAAACCAGTGTCGTCTGAGTGTAATTTTAAAACCGACAAGAGCATTAATAAAACGAGTAACAACTGTGAGAACTCCTAAACTTGACCGATTGGGCTATGTGTCTCGTAAAGACTGGGTTCCCTTCGTGTGTTCTGCCTCTGGATGACCCTGAACCCGCTATTTCCTGTGCCGAAAGTAAAATCGGTCTGCTGACCCTTCTTTCTTTCAGACTACCCTGGCGCATATCGTAGCAAAAGGCAGCAAGAAGAAAGGCACGAGGTTTGTGACACTATCGGCCACAAGTGCCAAAACCAACGAGGTCCGTGAAGTCATCTCCCAAGCCCAAAATGAAAAGAGACTCTTCAAGAGGAAAACCATCCTCTTCATTGATGAAATACACCGTTTCAATAAGTCTCAGCAGGTATTTGCTCAACTTCAGTAGGATATGCTTGGATATGTGCTGCTTATTATGTGTTCTTAGTGATATTGCTTTGGATTTAAATTTATCTCCTTCTGTCCTGCTTTTCTGGGAAGGAGACCAGAATTGCATACATGGTTGGCTGGCAGCAGTTCCATTTTATCCAAGTCCTGGGGAGGTAGGTTAAGTTTAGAGAGAGCTTCTGGCCAGGGACCTGATCAAATTCCAATTCTCAGATCTAGTAAACCAAATGGACGCATTGCAGAATGTTAAAACTAGAAAAGAAATTTCTTTTGCTCTGTACTGAAAATGCATTTCTAGAGTTTGACAACTTAAACAGTTTGATTTGCAATCCTAAAAACATTATCGAGTGGTTTAAATTACAAGCTTGGAATGCAAAACATGCTGCCATATTTCAATGTGTCCACCTTCCCCAATCAGTACAGCAAAAGCATATTTCCCCACCATCTGGGGAGAAGCTTTAAGGACGTATTTTACCTATGTTGCATTTGGATCCTTAAAAAATTCTGCAACTGAAAGTGAACCTAAGAACAAGGGGGAAAAGAGACCATCAGCAGCTAGAGTGGGACACTATAAAACATGCACGGAATGACAAATGGATGTACAATGAATATTCCAAAGTTCGTGACCGTGAATTCAAAAGAAAAGCCATCGTTTTGAACCTTGCATCAGAATTATACAGTTCCTAACTTAGAGCCATCCTTTTCTGGAGCAGAGGGCACAGGACGAGCTGTCAAAGAGTTCCCGTTCTCTGTTTAACATTTCAGTAGTTCTGCATATAGACGGGACTGTTCCTGTCCCAAACAAAGAAACAAAAAAAAGGACGGAAATGGTGTCTCCAGAAAATGATGGCTTTATACGACTACTGTTTTGTGTTCTTGTTCGGGATGCCGAAGGACTTCCCTGAAACATACACTAATTTCCTGGAACGAATGAAGCTGTTAACTCAGCTAAGCAGGGCGAGCTGTCAAAAGCACATCCGTCACATTTGCGAGCGAGTGGAAACCAAGGAAAAATGCAGTTTCCGTTATGAAAGAACGCACTTACATTGGATGCCTCAAGCTGTCGCTGATGGGGACCACCTTCTTCTGCTTCCCTCCCATGGCTAGGACACTTTCCTTCCTCACGTCGAGTGTGGGACCGTGACCTTGATTGGAGCAACCACCGAAAATCCTTCTTTCCAGGTCAATGCTGCCCTTCTGAGCCGGTGCCGCGTTCTCGTTCTCGAGAAGCTCTCGGTGGAGGCGATGGAGGCGATTCTGACGAGAGCTCTCCAGTCCTTGGGGATCCGGATTCTAAACCCAGAGGAGCAACACGCTGGCTCAGTGAATGGCAGCAACAGCAAGACCTCTGAGTGAGTATGTCTCATGTGCGGCACCGCGCTCGTACACACCAGCCAAAGAATCTTTTGACAGCCTGCCAGAGCAGAAGCGACCTAGAGGTTGTGGGGCGGCGATTGGGCAGGAGGGAATGGGAAAAAAAATCTTAGTAAACAGACCCCTTCCCCCCAAAAAGTGTGTGCGTGTGTGTGCTGAATATAAGTGGTGGAAAAATAATAATGCAAAGGCAGTTTTGCTTTTTTAAAAACCTGCTTTCTTGGCTGCCTGGAGGGTAACTTTGGAGCTGCCCGTAGGATATTTAAATTTGTTCTGCAGTTGAGGATTTGTTTCGAGTTCCTCTCTCCATACGCTGCAGTCCTCGTCGTCGATGGCAGATGCATCATATTACAACAGAGTTTTAGCCAGGACTTTGTAGTGTTAACTTGTCTGGATCCCGTCTGTCAGAACAGTGTCGTGTGCTGGGGACCTTGTTTGACTACAAGCAAAGGAAGAATCGCATCCACATCATAATACCGAGAGTCAGTTTAGAAGCCATCGGGTTGTCTGTTTAGAAATGATATTGACCAAACATTTCAGGGCAATGAGAACTCGCAGCCAAAGAAAAGTTTTCAGTTAAGATAACTCTGCTCCACTGTTTGCTTCCAAACACACTCAGAAAGTTTGGGAGTTTAAAAATATGAGAAAAGATTAGTCCAGTCTGGAAAGACAGGCTTTGGAATATGCACCAGTAAGTTATTTATTTATTTATTTGGGGGCCGCCCTCCCCCCAAAGGTCTCAGGGTGGTGCACGACATTCAATAAATACATATACTAATCAATAATAATTAAATTTGGTTACAGCAATTAAGCAATTAAAACAACTAAAAAAATGAAGTACGATCACAACTGAATTAAGAGCATTTTTATCCTACCCATTTTTCTCCCCTCTTCCATTTTATCTGCACAACAACCCTGTGAGGTAAGTCAGGCTGAAACACTGGGGGTCTGGCCCAACATCACCCAGAGCTTTTCTGTGGCAGAGCAAGGATTCAAACCTAGGTCCACCCGATCTAGTCCAGCACTGCAGCCCCTACACCTTGCAGTCTGCCTTTGCTAAAAAGGTAAAGGTTCCCTTGCTCGAAAGCCAGTCGAATCTGACTCTAGGGTTGCGGTGCTCATCTCTGTTTCAAAGCCGAAGAGCCAGCGCTGTCCGAAGACATTTCCGTGGTCATGTGGCCGGCATGACTAAACACCTAGGCGCACGGAACGCTGTTACCTTCCCACCGAAGTGGTCCCTATTTATCTACTTGCAATTTCTTGTTTTCGAACTGCTAGGTTGGCAGGAGCTGGAACTAGAGACGGGAGCTCACTCCGTCATGCGGCACACTTGGGTCTCGAACTGCTGAACTACTGACCTTTCATAGCCTGCAGTTCAGCGTCTTAATCACGTGAGCCACCGCAGCTCAAGCCTTTGCTAGGTTCCTTCATATTTTTCAGACAGGATTCAATACTGTCCTCTCACTGCACATAATAAAAGATTTGAGAGAGAGAAAGATGTGTTTTTTGCAGATTCAGAAAGTGGCCCAGGCCAGAAAAACCTGCACTGGATGAGTTAAATCTCAATTGATTTCATGGGACTTTTAAGCACATTTTTTGTCTTTCAGGACTGGAGTTTCTCTCTAATAGCAATAGCCTGATCTTAAAGACAGTATGAATATTGTCTTCATGAGTAGCCATGCAGTGATCAGAAAAGAGCAAAACATCTGGGAGTATTGCCTTTAAAACTGGTCAAGGGAAAGCCCTAAAGAATTGGTGCAATTAATATTTTTTTAAAAGGAAGGTTAAAGAAGACAGGGACGGCAAAGGATGAGATGGTTAGACAGTGTCACAGATGCAACGAACATGAAGTTGAGCAAACTTCAGAGGACGGCGGAAGACAGGAAGACCTGGCGTGATCTAGTCCATGGGGTCACAAAGAGTCGGACTCGACTGTGCGACTGAACAACAACAAAAAAATGATTTTATTCCTTCAGGGCATGTGTAAGAAGAGTGCTTTGTGTTCCTAATTGAGTTCCTAGATTGCATAAGTTGGGTAAATGAACAAAGGAATGCAGCGTCTTTAAATGGGCCATCATGTCTTTCATTGTTGGCCATTTGTTGTTTTTCTTGCCCCAGGATAAAAATTGTGCATTGGAGGAGCCGGGAAGAGGGACACGGCATGTCAGGCTTAATATAATGGCACAGCTGGCATGGCAGTGACTTCTGGCTGAGGTTCGGAGGCTCACGTTTCCAGATAGAATATAGGAAATGGGAAACCACTGTTGCAGCTGCGCTTGTGCGGGGTGTTACGTTTCATTAGATCCTCTTACCACCCATAAGTGCACGCTGAAAATATTATTACATAGTAAACATGAACGAGTGACAAACGCAAGAAATGAGCTACTTACTCAAGCCAAAGCTTGTTTATCTTATTTTGTGATTGGAGGTTGGTGGGCAACGCTGACCTGTGGGTATGGTGGAGCTGTTTGGGGCTCCGCCCCCTTTCTTAAAAGGACAGTCCCACGAGATTTCCCCCGGAAAAACTTTTTTTTTTTTCTTTTTTAAAGGCATGAGCTTGGCTTCCAGCCTGAGCAACTAAGGAAGGGAATCCCACCCCCTCCAGAAATCGCAGCCAAACTATTCAGCTTTGGCAAGGCTGGGGGGGAGGCTTCTGAAGGAGGGGGGGGCTCCTTCTCCCAGCCAGCTCACTTGGGTGGGGGACAGCTGGTCTTACAAGGCAAGCATGGAGGAGGAGAAGCCCGAGAGCTCAGAGGAGCGCATATCCTCTTGGCTCTATGCCCCTGCAGCACCTTGGGGTAACAGCCCCTGCGCCCTGATCCTGCATGACGCACCGCAGTCCTCCTTACATCCTTCCCTGCCCGGCAGCCCAAGGCTTAGTGGGGCTTGGTAGGCATTCGTCGGGGCAAGGACTGGAGGGTTAGTTTTATTTATTTATTTATTCATATTTACATTTCTACCCCGCCCACCCTGTAAACAGGCTCTGGGCGGCTTACAGAAGACGGCCAACAGGCCGATACAAATAAAACAATAAAAATATTGAAATCCCATAAAAACAATATTAACAATAAAGTGCTTGCTACATCAGAGTAACCTTTAAACGAGTGGTTTGTATCTGCGCTCCTTCTGTCTTCAGGTCTTAAAATCAGTCCCACGGTCCAGATGTTCGCCGGTGAGGCTCAGAGTGGGCCAGTCTGATATTCCGGATTGTGGTTTTTATGCCCTGCAAGTGAGGAGCCCCTTTAAAAATTTTAAAGCCCCCCCCCCCCGGGGGAGAAATCCTACGGACCTGGGGCAAAGCAATAACTGATCTAAAGCCATAGAAAAGAGCAAGAGTCCAGGAGCACCTTAAAATGTGTGTTCAGACGGGCCATTTGGTCTGCTTTCAGCACGCTTCAGTAATGGATTTTATATCCACTTTCACACACCCAACATCTGCGCACCGTCCCCAGCCGTCGCTTTCCGGCTCAAAACCCCTTTAAAACGGAGTATTTTGTTACCAGGTCCCCAAGTGGTGTTTTACTGATTCTCCGGTTCTAGCCGCACTTTTCTGATGTCTGATCGCTCCTGCGGTGTCGAGCCACTCCCAGTTTAAACCCCCTCCCCCCTCGAAAGCTGCCCAAGGCTTCCACTTCTCGCCTGCCATTTTTTAAATGCGTTGGCGGTGTGTGCATAGGATGAGCTCCGCCACCGCATTTAGAAAACCAACATTTAAACAGTCACTTGTTTTAGCATTTAAATGAGTTTGGGATCTCACGGAGGCCATTTTTGGGTCAAACATTTAAACGGAAGTCTTTTGTTGGAGGGGTTGGATTGATTCGCCCAGGTGGTTCTGCGCATGTGCCATGATAGTTCCCCCCCTTCTACAGAGGGGCGCCTATGCGCATGCGCAAGCTAAGGGAAAAAAATTTAAAACCGCCGACGCACACTCCCACGCGTCAGTAGTGTAGACACCGGGGAGCAACGTGACTGTGCAGTGAGGTGGGATAAGGGAGGTAAGTGTGATCGTGATGATCCAGATCAAATGTAATCCGGTTAGAAATGGAGCAGTTTAACCCGCTCTCAGCACGCCGTCTGACCGCACCCCCAGAAGCCTAATTAGGTTCAGCACTCAGAATGGACGCTCACTGGGTGACCTTGGTCCCGTCCAAGGCTCTTTTTGTAGCAGGAACTCCTTTGCATGTTAGGCCACACCCCCTAATGTAGCCAATCCTCCAAGAGCTTACAGAGCTCTTCTTACAGGAGCTACTGTAAGCTCTTGGAGGATTGGCTACATTAGGGGTGTGTCGCTTAATATGCAAATGAGTACCTGCTACAAAAAGAGCCCTGGCCGACTCCCGTCACACACTCTCAGCCTAGCCTACCTCACAGAGTTGTTGTGAGTCTAAAATGGAGGCAAGTGGCAAAATTCGTGGCAGGGCAGGAGCTTTCGTGAGTCACTGCTCACTTCTTGATACAGCTGGTCTCTTGCTCTTTTCTGCTGCTACAGACAGACCAAAATGGCTACCCATCATTATCTAAAGCCATTAAAGCAAGGCTCCCCTGGTCTCTTTGGGGCTTTGGGACACCTGTGGAGTTTGGAGAACAGGGAGTGGGTGCCACAGTGAAATGGCTGCCATTTGCTAAATGGCTACCCCTGGGGTCCTGGGTCTGATCGCAGTGTTAAAAGGCTGCTACGCAAGCATCCTCCTATGACTGAATGGGTGCACTTTACAGATACAGATACGGAGGTGGTGGCTCCTGGGCTATTCTGAAGCACTTCCCCATACAGTGAGATAGAAGAAGAAGAAGGAGGAGGAGGAGGAGGAGGAGGAGGAGGAGGAGGAGATTGGATTTATACCCCGCCCTTCACTTGGAGTCTCAGAGCGGCTTACAAACTCCTTTCCCTTCCCCTCCCCACAACAGACACCCCGTGAGGTGGGTGGGGCTGAGAGAGCTCTGACACAAACTGCTCTTTTTCAAGGACAGCTGTGCCAGAGCTTGGGACTGACCCAAGGTCACATCAACAGGTACAAGTGGAGGAGTGGGGAATCATATCCGGTTCTCCTAGATTAGAGTCCGCGCACTTAACCACTACACCAAACTGGCTCTACCCATGACTGCATACGATAAGCAAATACGTTTGCTTCTTTGTAAGTACGTACGCTGGTAGCCCGTGTGCAGTTGTGTGTCCCAAACGTGAAACAGGACAAATGGGAATTTCTGCAACGGATATTCAGGACAGGTGAGGCAGCCCTCGTCTCTCACATGAGTTAGATTGCTGGCGGATTGCTCTTGTATAATGTCTCCTGCCCGAGGAAATCAACATGCTTTGCGTCCGTTTATATTTTATCCTCTCAGCTCTCTGAGATGGGTAAACATGTTATAAACAGAAGCAGAGAAACCTTAACAGGATTGCTCAAGGTCAAGGTACTAAGCAAGAGAAAGCGAGTGCCAAGAAACGACAGGGCTGCTCGGGGAGCCCTTTAGACATTGGGATTCACTTTTCTATAGCTTCAGTCTGTGGTGTTTCACGGGGGTGACACCACGGGGGCAGAGCCGGGTGTATACCTCCTCCTTACCAATTTGATTGTTCCTGAGCAGTGTTTTCATGGGGAGGATTGTTGTAATCAGCTGCACGTGTGTAATGCCAGGCCCGTAAGTGGCCCAAGAGTGCCAAGATTCATGAAACAGCTTCCACACAGTTGTCTGAATGGTTATAGGAGACCATATTTGTAGTTCACTACACTGCATGATGCTGTAATTCCACATTTACAATAAATGCCAAATACCCCCATTTTGCAAGCTTCATCTTAAGTATCCTGGTCAAAGTATTTGTATGTGTGTCATTGTTAATTTCACTGAATGCCCTTCAGAAACCTATTGTAATATTCAACTGTTGGCCACACTAACTCAGCTTAGAGGGAACAGTGATCACTTGTGTCTCTCAACCGTAGGTTCATGTCCGAAGACAGGAATAAGCGACAATCGCTTTCATGGTGGGCTTTTGGTTCGTGTCTGTTTTGGACACTGAAAGATTTATCCAGGTTAATCTTATCGCTGGCCTGGTGGAGGTTTTGCCACGGGTCATACACGAGCTGTAGTTTTCCTTCACCTTTTGAGTTGATATCCAATCTTGAGGTCATCCGGTGCTGGGTCCTGGGGTGTCCTCCTTGCCTATTTGTTTATATTTTTGTCTCTAGGTGTCATTGGTTACAAAATACGAACACGAAGGCCTGGTGTCCGATATGTCCTGCGTTTAATTTTGGAGACTGGCAAAAATACTGAATAGTGCAAGTGTAAGACGAGAGTATAAATCTCTCCGGAGGTCACAAGGAGGGTAACGTCTTGCCTTGTAATTGTTACCTCATGTCGGATAAAGGGCTGGCTGCCGGCACTGATGCGGGGCAGGAAGGTCTGAATTTGAATACGGAGCCGGGGGAAAGGAAGGTGAAACAATATAATATTCTCATGTGAATCAGCAAGGCTGAAATATGTTTTGCCCAGGGCTTTTTTTTTGTAGAAAAAGCCCAGCAGGAACTCATTAGCATAATAGGCCACACCCAACAGCAGAAATACATTAGCATATTAGGCCACACCCCTGACAGCACATCTCATTAGCCTATTAGGCCACACCCCACATGTTACCAGAAGTGTGGTCATCCAACCACACCCACCTTTTGCTTCTTATTCTGTTTACTTTGTTGTCAAAAACCAGGGCTCTTTTTGTAGCAGGAACTTCTTTGCATGTTAGGCCACACACCCCTAATGTAGCCAATCCTAATGTGTTCCTGCTTTTGGGTGTGGCCTATGGCCTATTATGCTAATGAGTTCCTGCTGGGCGTGGCCAACTCAGGAGCCAGCCGGAACTCCGTTCCTGTGCATTCCTTGCCCAAAAATAGCCCTGGTTTGCCTATTGGGAAATTCCTGTGGAGAAATAGTGAGCCAAAGTAGAATAGTTGCTGTCTTTTTTTTAAGCAGTTTGAGTTTAAAGCAGTATCACCAGCAGTTTGGTTTATTTTGCATTCTGCTTCTCTTCTAGGGTATGGGTAAAAGTGTACACATTTAAATTACCACCTGCAAATGAGGAATAGCTGGTCTCCTGGAGATGGAGCAGCCTGCGTATCATAATTCTCCTTTCAGTGTGCAAGCACCCCTTTTAGGGGAGGGGGGGATTTTATTGTATCTATGGCATTTGCAGCGCCACCTTTCTCAGTGGGATTCAAGAACGAGTCAGTACAATCAACAATACAATCAACAGGATGCAACATTCGGTAAACAATGAAATAGGACTTGGGTGGGAGAACCGACCAGAAATCTAAAAAGTAAAATTGAAGCAAAGCATAGGTGTTAACATTCCACATAAAATGATGCCAGATTACATAGTAGGATCCAGTTTACAGCAAACTCTACAAAATAGCACAGACCACAGTCCCTAATAAATTTGTCCAAATAACTTTGTGAATCATTTTGTACAGTGCTATCCTGCTGTCCACATAGAAGAGCCCTCTTGAATGATTCAGTTTTCAGTACCCAGATCTCAAATGTCTTTTTTTTTGTCAGAAAAAATTATTTAGGATATAAACATTCATAATCAACATTAAATTTTCTACATTTGTCCAGACCCTACCCACCTCCCTTTTTCCCTCCCTAATATATGGCTTCCCACAGTGCTTCGACCTCCTGCCCATCTCTTTACTAATTTTTACAACAACAATTTTCTTTTTGTAATTCACTAGGTAACTATTATTTCACTATAGTAATTAATTTTAACTTATCATATCTCCCAAGCATTATATACTTAATAATTATTAAAACTAAATAAATTGTCTTTTACTTCCCAATACTTTTCTAAGTATTCTTTTAGATCCTTCCAGTCATTATAGAAATCTTCTGCTTCCATATTATTCAACTTTCTTGTCAGTTTGTCCATTTCAACTGAAAATAATAATTTTTTAATCCAATCTTCAATCTTCGGGACTTCTTGCTGTTTCCAATTTTGAGCATAAGTCATTCTAGCTGTAGTTATCATATACCACATCAGAGTTCTCTTTGATACGTTGACCTCTTCCATTTTTAGTCCCAAAAGTAATATTTCTGGTTCCTTTTTAAATGTACATTTCATGATCTTTTCCATCTCTGCATGGATCTCACTCCAATTTTTTTTTGCTTTTTCACACGTCCACCACATATGACAAAAAGAGCCCTCCACTTTTATGCACTTCCAACATTTGTTTGACATATTGCTATTCATATTAGCAATCTTTTTCGGTGTCATATACCACCTATACATCAAATGTCTTTTGATGCAACTAGCATTTCGTTTGTTTTTCTCCACTAAAGAATGTTCTCTAATTATGGCACATTGTCTGTTATTCTGCCGACTTCTGTCTGATCTCAGGCACTTTGCTTCAATTCATTCTTCCTTTCCTTAAAAAGCCACAGGACTGCCCTGTTTCTGAGACTACTAGGAAGCTCCTTACCGGTGCAAATCCACAAATCACAGCTTCTTGTGCAAGGTTTTTGGCGGGTGCTAGCAAAATCCGTAAAGTTATTTTAAGTAGTGGTTCTTAAATTTAATATAATATTTATTTAAATCTGAGATATCTTTAATCAAATTTAAATTATATTTTTATCCTCTGTTTATTCTGTTAAGTTTTTAATGTATATGCGTGGATATGGTTTATGCTGGTCTTTGACCGTATTAATAGATCTGATCTGGTCTGAGAACTGAGGGCACTTTGCTTCGAAATCATTTTGTCCCTTTATCTATTGTGTCGAATAGGCAGTAGAGATCCAAGTGGTCAGCCATGTTGGTCTGAAGCAATAGAACCAGGGCTATTTTTGGGCAGGAACGCACAGGAACGGAGTTCCGGCTGGCTCCTGAGTTGGCCACGTCCAGCAGAAACTCATTACCATAATAGGCCACACCCAACGGCAGAAACTCATTAGGATTGGCTATATTAGGGGTGTGTGGCCTAACATGCAAAGGAGTTCCTGCTCCAAAAAAAGGCCCTGGGTTTTGACAACAAACAAGGTAAACAGAATAAGAAGCAAAAGGTGGGTGTGGCTGAAAGACCACACTTCTGGTAACATGGGGGTGTGGCCTAATATGCCAATCAGCTGTGCTATCAGGGGTGTGGCCTAATATGCTAATGTGTTTCTGCTGTTCAGTATGGCCTATTATGCTAATGAGTTCCTGCTGGGCTTTTTCTACAAAAAAAGCCCTGAATAGAACAAATTTAGAGTCCAGTGGGGCACCTTTAAGACCAACTGTCAGCTATGCTGCCATGGGGGTTGTGGGGTTCATTCTGCGTCTTGGTAATTGCTCTTGCATTCCTGTCTCTGCTGTTCTGCCTGTGGCGCAATGCTTATCTCTACAGATGTGCAGGAGGATGTTATGTTGGAGGTTGTATTGTCTGGAAGTCTCCTAGGTACCGTGAGAGACTACTGCTTCCCAGCTGTCGCCACCTAACGGTTTCCTAGCTGGGCCCGCACGCGGGAGGGTAGCTAATTGGCCCATGCCATGGGGGGTGCATACGAATGCCCTATATCCTATTATGCTCAATGGGTTGCCGCCATTTTTCTTCTTCTTTTTTTGAAAACATTTTATTAGGATATAATAAGCAAAGTCAGACATAGATCAAAACTTATATAGTTATACATCCTACCCTCCTCCCTTCCCCCCCCCCAACTCGGCTTTTCACAGTGCTCCAACCTCCTGCTCGTTTCTTAGATGTTCTTCATCCCTCCCTTTTTTACACACATCTATAGGTAACTTATCCTTCCATTTTTTATTCTTATATCTTTATCTATTTTTTAATATCCTTTAACCTTAGTAATTATCAAAGCAAAGTAAATTGTCCCTTACCATCCCAATACTTTTCCAAATAGTCTTTAAAGTCTTTCCAGTCTGCAAAAAAATCTTCTGCTTCCAAATTGTTAAGTTTCCTTGTCATTTTGTCCATAGTTGCCGCCATTCTTAACAGTGCCTGTGTTACTGCATCTATAGCTTTGCAATAAACGTATAACCGTTCCTGAATGCGTGTACTTCGTTGTGAGCTGTGGGTTCTGACACCAACAAAGGTTTATTCAAGGTATGAGCTTTCGTGTGTGTGCACACTTTTTTCAAAGACATTGGAATGGTAGGTAAGTTTCAAACTTACAGACAGGGACTGAACAGCAAATTAACATGTAACGTGATGTTTACGATATGCAGAGTCAAAAATAACAAGCCGTGGTTATAAGGTCAACGGTTGTAAAGCGATAAATATGTCAAGATAGCAGATAAATGTCTAAAGGTGTCTTTTCTAATTGTGGGAAGCAAACTGAGTATGACGCTTGACATCTTCTGCAAAGGGCTGTATTAGACTGTTGTGATCGAGTTTTTGCGTTAGTCTTATTTAATTGTGGGAAGCAAACTGTGTATGACACTTGACATCTTCTGCAAAGGGCTGTATTAGACTGTTGTGATCGAGTTATTGCGTTCGTCTTATTTAACATGGTTTCTGTTTTTGTTGCAAGCGCCGGAGTTCCTTGGAAGCCTATCAAGGATTCCTCAGTAATGTCAAGCAGGGGGAGGGGGGCATAGCTCGATGGTAAAGCCGGCACTTGGCACGAAGAGCATCCCAGGTTCAAACACTTGCGCCTCTGGTTAAAAGGCTTGCAGACAGCGTGGGTCAGGAAGGACCCCTGCTGAGATCTTTGAGAGCTGCTGCAAGGCAGGGTGGAGAAGACCAAAGCTGGCTGACGTTTCTTTCCCTGCAACATACGACAGCCTGGAATTTGGGGCCTTTGTAGGCAACGCTAAGTGAAAGCTCCTGTTCAAATAGCACTTTGCCAAAAAATGGAGAGTAGCACTTTTGATTACTTGGGGTGGGGGTGGGGGGAAGATCCACTTATTTTTCTTCAAGCGCACAGAATAGTTCTAAATTGCATTTAGAACAAAGCATCGGCTTTGAAACGGAGATGAGCACCGCAACCCTAAAGTCGGACTCGACTGGCTTTCGAGCAAGGGAAGCCTTTACCTTTTACTCCATATAATAAATATTTATTTTGGTATTATTTTATCTGGATGTAGCTTGACCCTTTTAGCATTTCAAATCCCCGCATACAGTTGTGAGGTTGCTGAGAGGAAGAAATGGGGAAGGGAAGGACGTGTTCTGCCCTGAGGTCCCGGGACAAAAAGCCAGATAAAAATGTGGCAGACTGTCTTGCGTGGAATTGAATTACCTCTGGATGGATAGATAGGCTGCTTGGACGTTCAGTCACACCCTCTTCATTATGTTAAAAAGCACATTTCTTCAGGCTTTGGCTATATATGAATTATTGCTGAAATTTAATCCGTCGAAGTTCAGATGGCTCATCAATTTAGGGTGGTTTCCCCCCCCAGCCCTGATTGTTTGTAGACGATTTTATAAATCTTCCATTGAACGAAGTTCAAGAGCTTCTGGCAATCTGGGGTTTATTTGCACTGCCAATGTACTTGGTAAGGAACGGCTGCTTGCTCCAGTCTCCTTCCTCTAATCCCTGTTAGACAGACACCGTGAGTCAAGAGCTGGAAACAGCTCTTGTTGGGGAACTTGATGTGCCAAAGCATGGTAGCTCCTGCCGGTAAAAATAATTTGATGGGATTTGCCTGATGAGCTGCTTTAAAAATGTTCACAGTCAGTACATCGTAACTAAAAATGGAAAGACAGATCTTTAGATGTCTCTGCATGTGTTGTCCAGCATATATCCAAAGTGGAAGTGTGTTTCAAAAGAAAGAAAGCAGCGTTTCCTAATAGCAGACTGCGTTAAATTTCAGTGCCGTCACAGTCCTGTGGATTTGGAGACGTTTCTCATCATCCGTTTCCTCTTTCGTCTGTCTCTCGTTCCTTTTTATCGGTCTTTTGCGAAGGATTTGTAGAACACAGCTTGGGTCTGTTTTCAGAAGCTAGGCTTCTATCATGTTGGTTTTTAATACGTGACTTACAGGTATCTTCAAGCACACCTTTGTGTCCGCCTGCCCCGCCTTTTTACACAGGGCCAAAGCTAGATATTGTGGCATCAGGCTTGTGACTTCTCCCTCCTTGCTAAAAAGGTAAAGGTTCCCTTGCTCGAAAGCCAGTCGAATCTGACTCTAGGGTTGCGGTGCTCATCTCCGTTTCAAAGCCGAAGAGCCAGCGCTGTCCGAAGACGTTTTCCGTGGTCATGTGGCCGGCATGACTAAACACCAAGGCACACGGAATGCTGTTCCCTTCCCACTGAAGTGGTACCTATTTATCTACTTGCAATTTCTTGCTTTCGAACTGCTAGGTTGGCAGGAGCTGGAACTAGAGACGGGCGCTCACTCCGTCCTGCAGCACACTCGGGTCTCGAACTGCTGAACGACCGACCTTCCACAGCCTGCAGTTCAGCGTCTTAACCACTTGAGCCACCGCAGCTCCTTGCTAACAACTAATAAAACACAATATATGATGCAGCAGTCCTGTACTGTTTCATTGAAGTAGGTTGTGGCTTTCAACCTTCAGCAGTGCCATCGTGGGCAGAGAGATGCTCTGTGAAATCCTTTGAAGTGAAAGGGCTTAGAAGGGTGCGACTTCGCTTAGGATGGTGCTGCAAATAGCAGACCTTTATCCCGACAGCTGAGCTGCAGTCATCGAAGAGGACAGAAGCCCAGAGAAATACAGAACGTGTAGAACAGTGTCCTAGATGTTAGTTTGTGTCCATAAACAGGGGTGAAAGTAACCTACATTTCTTACAGCTACAGCCTCAGGGCTGGGGGGTGTGTGTTTGAAGCCGAAGAAGGGAAGGTACCATATTTTTAGAATTCCGTTCAGATTCAATAGAAACTTCCTGGTAATAGTTCAAGTACTCTTCAGGTTCCAAAAGATTAAACTTTGGTTTGGCGGGCTCAGTTTCTCATGTGTCTCCCTGTTCAAATCAAATCAAATACCTTTTATTGGCATACAGTATTAAAAATAAACATTTCCCAGTATTAATACAATCTAGTAGAGATTATAAAATAGATAATCGTGGTAAACCATTCCAAGGATATGTCAGGCCTATAACATACCTCAAGATGTCACAGGATAGATTTGACCATACGGGAGAGAGCTGAGTCGTACAATAAATTAAAATCTAAACTTTTAAACTTAAGGTTGTTTTTAAAAAATTATAAATTAAGAATCATTAATATGCTCAGAATCGTTCTTCCGTTTTATAAAACCATGAAGAAACATAGCGGTCAGGTCAATGATCTCCGGGTCTCGTGAAGCAAGGAGATAATGAACCTTGTTTCTATCCGGTTGGCCTGCTACCAACCTAAGGGGGCCTTCTATAAATTCCACTCGGATGTCATTTAACAAATTACAGTGTAAGAGTACGTGCTCAACTGTTTCTATTTCTCTTCTATTATGTCCACAAAACCTGACTGAATAAGGAATTTTCTTATATCTCCCCTCAAGAATAGCAGAGGGGAGAACGTTAAAACAGGCCAACAAATAAGCTCTACACATTTGCGGTGTCTCCCTGTTCTATGGCTGCACTTTTTATCACGTATCTAAAAGACAGTTCGCTCTGGTCTCTTTGCTCATTGTGTGGCCGTAAGCACGCACGGGTTTGGGATGATGAAACGTGCACAGCTATTTTAACATAGACCAGTGCTTAGAGCACGGTACATAGATTGCATACCAGCTGTAGGACCCTTGTGACATTTGACTACCGCAGCATTTCATAAGGATGAAGCTCAAATCTAGTTGGCTCTTGTGTAGTCAGTGCAAAAGCAGCGTAGCCTTGTGAACAATGCGTAAGGTGCATGGAGCTCACGTACCAATGAATAGCAACATGGTGTAATTTTTTTATTCCAGATCAGGAATGTGCATTGAGAAGAGAGCTGTAAGCACACTTGCCTACCTCTGCGATGGTGATGCAAGAACTGGATTGAATGGACTCCAGATGGCTGTCCAGGCCCAGCTAACTCAACTGCCCCATCAGAGCAGCATGCTCAGTTCTTCTGCGAATAGAATAGTCATCACAGAAGATCACGTGAAGGAAGGACTCCAGCGGTCCCACATTCTCTATGACCGAGCAGGTGAGTAACAGAAATAGCAGCCCATTAGGGCAATTCTGTGAAGAAATCTAGACCCCTGGCCAGGTATAAATATTATAACAGGCCCCCCCCAAAAAGATGCTGACATCTTTTCTGGTGCCCGCCAAGGTGGGTGGGGCCAAGTAGTGCTTTTGCCCAGCAAGGCTTCTGATTGGCTATTGGAGATTTGACTGGCAGTGCAGATTTTTTTTAAATGTACTGTTGTACAGTGTGTGCAGCAGAAGGCTACAGAAACACTTTTGCCAGACACACTAGTTTTTCTACCTACAGAGTTTCTGACACGGAAGCACATTAATCCTGTTGTCTTTTTTTCTCTGCGCCCACACCCCAGAATAAGAGTAGAACTAATCCTGCATATTGAAGACTGTAACTGCAGCCTAGCATGTTAGTGTCATATCTTAGCATTCTGGGGTGAGCAGCTGTGGTGTAGTGGTTAGGATGTTGGACTAGGACCTGGGAGATGTGGATTCAAGTCTTATATTGCCACGGAAGCTTGCTGGAGACCTTGAACCAGTCACAGGCTCTATGTAACTTGGCCGCTACCAGAACTAGGGCCATCTCAGTGGCAGCTCCACACTGGTGGAACGAGTTCCCGGAAGACATCAGGGTCCAGTGGGACCTTTTACAGTTCCGCAGGGCCTGTAAAACGGAGCTCTTCCACCAGGCCTTCAATCAGGAGCCGCCACTGAGGAATGAGCTATGAAGGACTTCCAGTTTATGGTGACACGCTGGCGGACGCACCTCCCGGACCTCCCAGGGGTGTGATCTGCGTGCTAGTGGTTAGGAGGGGGAGCGATTGTTTGCCAACCCCCCGGAGCCTTTGTGAAAGGCTCCTAGCCATGGGGCTTTTGGAGGGTGGCCTCTTCACCAGCACATTGCTGGGGAATTGAGGCACTCCCCTGCCCCGACGGTCCTGCTGCTATGCATCCGAATTGGACTAGAGCCGCTGACCGGGACAAGCATCGGAGATCGAGCGTTTTAAACGAACTTTTAAGTGAGGTCTTATGACCAACAACAAACAGTGAGTCGAGTAAAAGCAAAATGCTGATAATTTAAGAAGAAAGCCCTCCCCTGGGAACGGCGAGAAAAGCGAACGGGGGAGGGGCCCCTCCCACACGCATAAATTAAAAAGAGAGTTAACAAGGGGGGGAGCAGAAGTTAAAACGCAGTAATCTGTTAAAGAAATTTACCAGAGCGCGGATAAGCATATGGGCGAATTTCAGAGACTTTAACAAATTTATACAAAAGTAAGCAATCCATAAAAATGGTGTGGGAAAAAACGGAGAGAGAAAAACAAGCAAAAGTGAAACCACTGGGGAGCATGAGCCCACGGCCAGAAGAGACCACTGAGTTCTCTAAGCTTTGGGCAGACTCTTTGCACTCTCTACTGGATCAGATGACTAACATCAATCAACAGCTGAAAACTTTAAATCAGAACCTTGCAGCTCAGCAGCTCCAACTGTCTGAAACTACAAGACAGAGCAAACAGCTGAGAAAGTAAAGGAAATGGATGCCAACTCTAAAAAAGTTAAGAAAAAGGTGCAAATGCTGGAAAAGAAGCAAACTTCGGATGAATTTCAACTTTTACAATTGCAAATGGAGAAAGCTAACCTGGTCCTCCGGTTCCAAGGGGTCCCTGAATCTAAAGATGAGAATCTAAAACAACTCTTAAGTGATGCATTAGCTCCAGTTACAGATTTAAAAGCGGAATATCTTATAAGCGAAATGGACGTGGTCTACAGGGCCTACTCTGTTTACATTAAAAAAAATAATCTGCCTGGAGAGATAGTGATGAGATTCTCGAAGAGACATGTAAGGGGTTTAATCCTGAAAGCGACCTCAGGAACACCACTGAAAATTGGAGGCAATACTATTCGGATTTTAAAAGATATTCCATTTGAAATAAGGAAGAAGAGAAAGAAGTACAAGAACTTAATCCTCTTTCTACAGACAAACAGCATCCCATACAAATGGTTGACCCCGGAAGGTGTCATTTTCAAACTACAGGATAAAAAAGAAAAGATTGGCTCTGTTTCCAAAGCGCGTGAGCTTATGAGACTGCAACTGGGTGAACCGGAAGAGGACGCCAAGAAAGAAGATGACAGCAAACTTAGTGACGAAATGGACTCAGTGCCTTCCGACGAGAACTCTGCTTCAGAAGGGGGGGGCAGCCCCTAAGCAAGAATACCAATTGAAGATTAGAAATGGTCTACAGGGCCTACTCTGTTTACATTAAAAAAAATAATCTGCCTGGAGAGATAGTGATGAGATTCTCGAAGAGACATGTAAGGGGTTTAATCCTGAAAGCGACCTCAGGAACACCACTGAAAATTGGAGGCAATACTATTCGGATTTTAAAAGATATTCCATTTGAAATAAGGAAGAAGAGAAAGAAGTACAAGAACTTAATCCTCTTTCTACAGACAAACAGCATCCCATACAAATGGTTGACCCCGGAAGGTGTCATTTTCAAACTACAGGATAAAAAAGAAAAGATTGGCTCTGTTTCCAAAGCGCGTGAGCTTATGAGACTGCAACTGGGTGAACCGGAAGAGGACGCCAAGAAAGAAGATGACAGCAAACTTAGTGACGAAATGGACTCAGTGCCTTCCGACGAGAACTCTGCTTCAGAAGGGGGGGGCAGCCCCTAAGCAAGAATACCAATTGAAGATTAGAAAAAAACAAAGTGAAGGCTGAAGAACTCTGAATGGTGCCTTAAAGCATATATTGTAAATGTTGCTCTTGGGGTTCTCTTTAAACAGTTAGAAAAAAATGGTTAAAAAGATAAATAATTTAGCTTAATCGACTATGTTCAATGTAATACTAGCATCTTAGATTAACACTTATATAAGCTGATGTAATGATCTCCTATACTTGGAGTTTTAGTTATTAGTGGTTGTTACACGAGCTCGACAACCCCTCATCGCTGTCGCTCGATACGTCTAGCTGTTGGTTGTCAGCCACCGTGCCCCACCTTCCCGGAGGAACCGCAGAAACCTCAGACTTGTGGAAGAGGAGGAGGTTACGTCCCCAAGCTCTTCTCTCCCTTGGCAGATCAGACAAAACTCTCTCTCCGCTTGTCCGCTCGCCCGTCACCTGTGCCACATCCTCCTTGACCTCTGCTATTGATTCTCTTTTATTCCTCCCTCATGTCACCTGCCCTCCCCAGTGCTCCACCCTCTGCATCTCCCCTGTGGCCCCGCCCACTCCTCTTATGCCGAGACACTGAGCCGTGGGTGTGGTACGTTCTCCGCTCGCTTGCTCTCGGCCCGCCGGGCGGGCAGGCTCAGCACTCCTCCTTCCTCAAGCTGCTCTGGGCCATGGGCGGGCTCTCGCACCGGGCCACTGGCCCGGCGTGGTTCCCTGTTTTCTTCCGGAGGCTTCCTTCCCCCTAGCCGGCCTCTTGTCTGGGGTGGCATCATCCTGCGGGTCTGTTCGTAGCTGGCCGGGGCCTGGGGGACTCAGCGGCGTTGGGGTTGGTTGCCCCTGCCTTCCTGAGAGTGCCAAGGGGGCCGGTGGGTGGGGCGTTGGGGGTATAAGAGTCCCGAGCAGCGGAGGCTATCCCTGGGGAGACTCGCTCTCGGGACAGTGGGTTTCTTTCCTTTCTCCCTAGATCTTGACAACCCTGTACCTTTTTTTGTTGTGGTTTGTAGTTTATAGAAAATGCAATAAAAAATCCCCTCTGGGGGGCACAAAAAAAAAGAAAAAGTAATGAGCTATTAAAAACTGAACTGCTACGGCCCTTATGCTATTGGCACTAAGAACAACTATGGATACTGGTTTAGTTATGTTGGACCACCATACAGCAATCGCCATCTGCACTTAATTGCACTTTGTACGTATATTGTTGTTACGTGAATTTTATAGCATTGCACTTCTGTATTTGTGTTTTATTGTATTTTAACCTGTTGTACGCCGCCTTGAGCCAGCCTGTGCAGGAAAGCGGGTTATAAATCTAAAATAATAAATAAATAAATAAATTATATCATAGGGTTGTTGTGAGGATGGAATGGAAGAGAAGAAGAACGATGTACGCTGCCCTGAGATCATTGGTGGAGGGCCAGGATAAAAATGTAATAGATAGATAACTACATAGATCTAGGACTCAGAGATCACCGCATGCTTATTATTCCATTATTTAGATCCAGGTGGGGTAGCCGTGTTGGTCTGAAGCAGTAGAACCGAGCTTGAATCCAGGGGCGCCTTTAAGACCAGCAAAGTTTAATCCTGGGTATAAGCTTTCCTGTGCTTGCACACTTTTTCAGATACACTGAAGCAGAAGTCACCATCCATTACATATAACCTTCTACCTATATAATAGATTCAGGTGGGTAGCCAAGTTGGTCTGAACACAGTTTGAGTCCAGTGTCCATGCACACGAAAGGTTATACACAGAATAAAACTTTGTGGGTCTTAAAGGTGCCACTGGACTCAAACTTTGTTCTGATGCATTATTTCTTTGAGAGACAACAAGGAACTTGACACAAGATCAGGGCGCTAATTTTTGCAGTCTGATGCTAAAAATGGTCCTTTTTAAACTCCAGCCCTCAATAATTTATTGCGTTGTAGTCCTTAATGCAATCGTTACATTTCCAGTGTGGCTCATGGAGGACCATACTACAGTGGTTTGTGGACAGGTGCCCAGGTGTTACTCAGATTTCTGCTACGTATTAAATACTTGTAGGATATTCTGAAAACATATATGCTTTCAGGATTCTTTCATTTGGATTTATTTATTTAAGGGTGTTACTTACAAGCCAACCCCACATCCCCCTCCCCTCCGTGTTGTGGTCTGAACCAATATCTTAGTTGATCGTTTTATTTTGAGTGTTCCTTTTTTGGGGAGTGAATTTTTAAATTTGCTTGTGTCAGGCCGCTTGCGTATAAAGCTTCTTCATCTGACACCAGCTCTTGCTCGGTTCGTGACTTGGCACCCTCCTGCGTCACAAACGCCGGTCGTTTCTGTTTTTGTGGCGGCAATCAGAATCAGAGACCGCACACGGAGGATTAAAGCCGTCATCCTGCAGTTAACTTCTTAGGTGCTGGTGTTCAAATGACCTTTGAACAAATGCATTTTTTGGCATTTTTATGACGGTAAGCTTTATTCTCTTGCCAGGATCTTATCCTACTCCTTATTAATAAGTAAAATAAGGTGCCAAATATAACTCAGTGGTGGTATAAAGTATGGGATCTATTCATGCTGGACAATTTCTCAATTTATCATTCCAATAACCAAAATGAGAGTGACTTTTCCAATCCTCTAAATATCTGGTACCCTATCTTAGATAAAATGGACATTGACACCTTTGATTGGGAAACTATATCTAAAGCCAAATACAAGTTACTGGTATTTGGTTAGTCTAGATTTCCTAACCGAGACCTTTCCCCCCCTTTTTTATATAGACTTTTTATGCTATTATTCACTGTGTAATTGTTGGCAAAGAGTCGCCATTTTGTATTGTAGTTTTTTATAGTAAAATATTTTTTTTTTAAAAAAAAAATTAATACCTATTAATTATCTTTTAACAGTTCAGAACTAGTCTGTGATAAAGAGTCATGTTTGATGGGTACATGAGAGAGGGACTCTCTGGGGTATTTTCTTCCCACTGAAGAAAGAGCCTTTTAAAATGTTAATAATGGTTACACCTAGCATTTATTATTTCTCCGTTTCTGTTCACAGCTAAGTACAGCCTTATGAAATCTAGGCCGTGGTCTGGCCACAGCCAGTGCCAGAGGCTAAGATGACGTGTTTTCAAGTGCTGTTTCTAAGTGCCTGATACTTAGGTATGTGCTGGGTGGAAAATCTTTCCCCTTTCATTTTAGGGTGGATCCCCGTGTGCCCTTTAAGGGTTGTTGTTTTTAAAATCCATTTGGCATTTCTTGACATGCTGAGTGGTGCGCTAAAATGCTGGTGGTGGTCTCATTTTTGCACATGCTCACTCAGTGGAAATGTGAAGCTGTCCTTGATTGAGGATCATCTTTATTTATTTTCTTGACCAATATGTGGAATTGCTTTTACTCGTCCAGTCTTTCAAATTAACAGTTGGTTCAGCTCAAATAAGAGATCTAAAACGTGTATTTACTGACAAATAATGTCATAGGAGCTGCGGTGATTCAAGTGGTTAAGACGCTGAACTGCAGGCTGTGGAAGGTCGGTAGTTCAGCAGTTCGAGACCCGGGTGCCGCATGACGGAGTGAGCTCCCGTCTCTAGTTCCAGCTCCTGCCAACCTAGGAGTTCGAAAGCAACAAATTGCAAGTAGATAAATAGGGACCACTTCGGTGGGAAGGTAACAGCATTCCATGCGCCTTGGTGTTGAGTCATGCCGGCCACATGACCACGGAAATGTCTTTGGACAGCGCTGGCTCTTCGGCTTTGAAACGGAGATGAGCATCGCAACCCTAGAGTCAGATTCGACTGGCTTTCGAGCAAGGGAACCTTTACCTTTACCTTAATGTCATAGAAGAAGGTTGGTTTTCATACCCTGCTTTTCTCTACCTTAAGGAGTCTCGAAGGGCTTACAATCTCCTTTCCCTTCCTCTCCCCACAACAGGCGCCTTGTGAGGCAGGTGGGGCTGAGAGAGTTCTGAGAGAACCGTGACTGGCCCAAGGTCACCCAGCAGAGGAGGAGTGGAGAGTCAAACCCAGTTCTTAGAGTCCGCCGCTCTGAACCACTACACCACGCTGGCTCTCATTGTCGGGGAGGGGGCTCCTAGAGCACATATTTTGCAAGGTATCAAATACAGTCCCTAGTACCACCAATTTAAAAAGGATTTTTGGTAACAGGACTGCGAAAGCTACTGCTAGTCAGTGTATCCCACATCAGTCTACATGGACCCGGTGGTCTGATTGAATCCACAGTAGCTTCATAAGAGTTCCCCTTCCCACAGAAACCAGCATTCTCTTTATAGCTGACAGCTTTTGAGCCTTAACCGTGCCTTTTAACGGCAGTTTGATCTTCAGGAATTAGCATAGAATCACAGAGTTGGAAGGGGCCATACAGGCCCTCTAGTCCAACCCCCTACTTAATGCAGGGTCAGCCTACAGCATCCCTGACAAGGGTTTGTCCAGCCGCTGCTTAAAGGCTGCCAGGGAGGGGGAGCTCACCACCTCCCTAGGCAGCTGATTCCACTGTGGCACAACTCTTACTGTGAAGAAGTTTTTCCTAATATCCAGCCGGTACCTTCCTGCCCTTA
This sequence comes from Gekko japonicus, assembly GCF_001447785.1. Lineage (NCBI taxonomy): Eukaryota > Metazoa > Chordata > Lepidosauria > Squamata > Gekkonidae > Gekko > Gekko japonicus. The sequence goes on along the minus strand of NW_015176112.1, from coordinate 2,049 downwards.
ATTTAAACCCATTCTTGCAAGTCCTCTCCTCTGCTGCCAACAGGAACGGCTCCCTGCCCTCCTCCAAGCAATGGCCCTTCAGATACTTCAAGAGAGCAATCATGTTTCCCCTCAGCCTCCTCTTCTCCGGACTGAACATTCCCAAGTCCCTCAGCCTTTCCTCATAGGGCTTGGTCTCCAGGCCCCCAATCAACCTCGTCGCTCTCCTCTGTACCCGCTCCATTCTGCCCACGTTCTTTTTGAAGTGAGGCCTCCAGAACTGCACACAATACTCCAGGTACGGCCTGGCCCATGCAGTGTACAGCGGGACTGTGACATCATGTGATTGGGATGTTAACGCCTCTGTTGAGACACCCCAAGATCGCATTCGCTCTTCATATCATGGAGATAAACACGATAATCTAGCAACAGAAGTTTGAAGACTTTGTGTTTGTTTGACGCTGGAAAATAAGAACTTTAAGAAGAATCATGGAAAAATTAATGTAATATACCATGCTGACAGACAGAAATCGGAAATCTTAACTGCCGGCAACTAAAGTATGAAAGTGTTCACCGCACCTTACTGTATTCTGGTACAGCCAGAGACCTTAACTATTTCTGTTTTCAGATGTTCCTGTAAATTAAGTTCTACAATTTAGTTGGGCTACGTGAGGAACGTTAATAGATCTTTTAAAGAAATATCATGTTTGCCTTTTGTGCCACGAAAAAAGACCCTCAAGCGTGAAATCGTAAGCAGAATTTTGTCCTTCTAAGTCCATTGAAGTCAATGGGCATAGAAGGTAACTCTGCTTAGGTTTGCACTTTAGGTCTTGTGCAAAGTCTTTGGAATCTTGGGGGGGGGGGGCTCTTATTTTTATTGACTTTTCTAGACCACAACCCATTTTATTGGGTACACGAGTTGGAACTGTGAACCAGTGAGCATTTTGAAAACTCTTCTGGGCATAGGTCACTGGGGGTGTGTGTGGGGGGAGGTATTTGAGAATTCCCTGCTTTGTGCGGTCAGGCTAGATGACCCTGGAGGTCCCTTCCAACTCTATGATATTAACTGCCAAAGCTCTCAAGCCCTCCAGTCCCCTCACATGGGTATAGCTCTTTTTTAAACTGAAAAAGAAGAATGTTTGCTTCCTGCTCAGCTGTTTGCTTTTCAGTGTTTGTTGACATTTCTGTAGATCTTAGGGAACGCCCCCCCCCATCCTAATGCAAAAAAAAAATTCCAGTGTTTTTAAATGCCACAAAAAGGGGGGGGGAGAACATGCCCGCTGAGCAAGACCGGCCACCCTTGCCTTTTAACATATTTAAAGGCCATCTTAGTTCCAGGAGACCAGGCGACGCCATTCCCAAGAGTGTGACGAGACTCCCAGCTGCTTGGTTTATTGCCGCCGGCTCAAGTTGAAAGCCGCTGTGGCAGCCCACAGACACGCTGTTTATATTGGCCTGGCGGTGATGGCATACCAAGGCGGCTCTTTGTGTGGAAGACTCTTAAAAATAGCTGTCTACAAGCCTGGTGTGTTTCCCAGAAGAAACCACTTGCTGTGAGATTTGGAAGGGGACAGGTCTAGGAAATCACACTGAAGTAGGATTACGGGTTTACACCTTTGAGAGTCGAGATTCAATGTTACCTTTTAATTTTAGAAGCGGAATTCATGTGGCTCCTTCCCCCTAGAGATTGTGGGTGCTGTGCTTGTATGTGACGGGATATTCTGCAACGGGAAGCGGTTTCAGACAGAGTGAGCAAAAGTGTAAAACCAGATGCCCTTTTAAGTCACTGTGGCACCTCTGCTCATGAGTTGCCTGGCAGCATCAGACTGAAAACCCTAGAATTTTGTGCCTAAGAATAGTCAACCCGATGCCTCCCAAAACCCACAAGGAGGGCGTAAAGGGATGGCCGTGCCTTGTTGCTTACTAGACACCACCCCGTAGGATTATTTATTCATTATTTATTCACATTTATAGCTCGCCCTTCCTGCAAGCCGGCTCAGGGCGGGTAACAACATTTCATTGACACAAAATATATTAGTTAATACTGTAGTGTATTCAAAGCGGCCTTGA
>NW_015176111.1:81289-85747 GCF_001447785.1 Gekko japonicus | reverse complement strand
TGATCACACACAAAGAAGCAAGCAAAGTTAATGCTGCCAGCCTCTTAAAGGATACTTTTGACTGTGCATACATAAAGAGGGATAAAATGTTAAGTAATTCTATGCTTGGCAAGTAGATTTTGTTAATGATCCCAGTGATATATGTCTCTTCTCTGGTAATTAAAAATATTTTGTTCATAGGCTATGCAAGAGCAAAAGCAACCATCTTTCCCTCTGCACTTTTTTTGTTTTTAAATAAATTTTATTGAATGTCTTCTCAAAGCACAATACCACCAATATCAAAAAAAACTCATAAAAATACATAGCATGTGGATAAACATTTTTAAAAGGCACTTAAACACATCAACAAATGCTCTAGAGGTGCAGTTGACATAACTATTTAAAATTGCTCTTGATATCCAAGCTAACGAAACAAAGCGGCAGCTGGATGAAAACACTTGACTGAACTTCGCAAACACAGTGACAACACAAACTATCTCTGCACCTTAATTTATTTCAAAAATTGTCTTCTACATGAAAATTGTCCTTGCCTTATACTAAAATAATCAAAGTCTCCTATAAAAGCTAAATGCTAAGCAAATAAAACCATCAAGGGCAATCCTGTGGTCACTAGATGAACACCACCTTCAATTAGAGTTGCTGACCCATGAAGAGTAGCACGTATATACTAACAGCAGCTCTGTGCATTTTGAAGGATGCACCTTAATCACCTCCTGGGATCACCAGACACACAGTGCTGCTGTATGTCCTGTGTCTCCTTTCCTTGGACCTTAACCTTTGACAAATTAGGCTTTTTAGTCTTTCTTTATCCTCATTCTGTTGTCCCCTTTGCAAATACCAAGGAGGTGCTAAGTAACCCTATTGTATTCATTATTGTACTGGTGTGTGTGTGTGTGTGTGCGCGCGCATGCTCAGTTCTTAGTGTGCTTCTCACTGTTTCTTCTTGCTAATTTTTCCAATAAAGATTTGCGTTTTTATTCTATTTTCTGCCTAATTGTTTCTGGAAATCTCTCTCTATTCTCACAATGAAGCATGATTCAGAGCATTATTCAAATTGGAACCCTGGTATACAGTAGGCAGTGATCCATTAATAAAAACAGTCCATAAATGTAAGTGTGTAGACCTGACACTCTAGGGGGACGCTCTCAACATAAGGACCCTACACAGGTATACAATATGGGCATCACCCTTACTCCTCAGAACAATTACGTAAGGCAGATGAGGCTAAGAGTTAGGGTCACCTAGCTCAAGAGCACTTTATTGGTGAGTCAGAATGTGAACCCAGGTCTGTCCTCTCCTGTTCCAGTATTTCAACTACTACTCTACACTGGCTCATTTATCTCGAGATGCAGTCCTGGATTCTACAGAATCTGAATTGATATCTCATTCTTGAATGATTTCAGCATTAGGAATAAGACTCATTGTGGATATAAATAAAATGGGATCTAGAAATAGGCTCTGGGTGGGTGCCCTGGCCTTGGGTACTAAGTGTCAATTTGTTGTGGTCACCTCAGCAGCATATAATGACACAAAGTCCACCGTTTTCTCTAGGGGAACTGATCTCTTCCATCTGAAGAGCAGCTGTAATTCTGAGTGATCTCCAGCCCTCACTGAGAGATTGGCAGCAGTGGTTCCCAAGGAGGAAATGGTTGGTTTGGAGGGTGGAGCCTACTGCATTGTACCTGTTTGAGGTCCCACCCCTCCTCAAACACCACCCTCTCCAGCCTCCACCCCTCAAATCTCCAGGAATTTCTGAGTCTGGAGGTGGCAACCCTATCCCTTTCCCAGCCAACCATTAATCTACCATTATCTACCCCTTCAACTTCAACTTTCCATCTCCTCTCCCCTCCCTCCTGGAGAGCAGTTCTAATTTTGAGTGACCTCCAGTCCAGTCCTCACCTGGAGATTGACCACAATGTTTCCCCAGGAGAAATGGTTGGTTTGGAGGGTGGAGCCTACCGCATTTTACCTGTTTGAGGTCCCACCCCTCCTCAAACACCACCCTCTCTGGGCTCCATCCCTCAAATCTACAGGAATTTCTGAGTCTGGAGGTGGAAACCCTATCTCCTTCCCAGGCAACCATCAGCCTACCATTATCTACCCCTCTGACTTCAGCTTTCCATCTCCCCCCCCTTAAGAGCAGTAGTGATTTTGAGTGCTCTCCAGCCCTCACCTGGAGATTGGCAACAATAGTTCCCCAAGAGGAAGACCGGAAGTAGGTACGGCGTGGCGACAGGCAGTTTCTCGGTTGCTCCGAGAACACCCGATCCTTTAACACTTTTTTGAGACCCCGGGACGACTGGGGGACTTCGATGGACCTCCTGGAGAGAGGTCTAGTGCAGGGAACTCTGTTGCGGCCCCTCCCGTTCTTGGCAATGCGGGGGATGACCGTTTCTGTCCCGAAGCGAGAGCGTTATATGGAGTAGAGCATGAACTCATGCTCTACACAAGCTGTGACCATCTGTTTTTTAATCTTTCCTGGATTTAAATTCTGCTACAATATGGATACAGTAACAAAATGTAGAAGAAGAGGAATGACTTTGTGAGTACGCGTATTTCTAATTTATAATGGCTGAGACATCGCTTTGCAAGCTACCTCGAAATCTTTGAGCCCAAGATGGAGGTGATTAGCGGCCAGAGAAGGAACGGGGGAAGGAAACATAGTGGATGTTCTTTTCCCCCTCTCTCTCAGGGTTAAAGAACTTTGTTGTTAGGGACTCACATTTGTGCTTGAATTATTGGAAGATTATTGAAAGTGGATATATGTAAAGTGGAAGTAATTAAACCGTCATAATGGCGTCTCCAGATGAGTTGAAGGAGGAGGTTTTGATGATGTTACCTTAGTAGGGGAACTTATACTGGAGCAATTCATAAAGATATTGAGGGATGAAATACAAAAAGGTATCAAACAAGCTTGTGCTAACGTGCTTGTAAACTTACAAGTGACACAACAGGCCAAGGAAAATGAGGAGAGAAGTGAAGAGAAACTGGTGCAGGGCAGGCGGGACAATGTGGAACAACAGGCTTGTTGCTATACAGAGATATTTGTCAATACCCAGCCCGCGCCGTTAATAGAAGTAAAACCGAAGAGGAGGGGATTGTCTTATCTAGAGACAGAACAAAAAAAAAGGAGAGAAAAAATATGTTTGATAAGGAAGGGAGAAATAAAAAGAAAAGAGAAAAAAGAGACCAAGACAAGGTGTGTGGAAAAGTAGGATTGAAAAGACAACCAGGAACATAATTAGGTGGAATTATAGAAGAGAAAGCTCTGGAATAAGATCACACATAGGTAAAGAAAAGAGCTACATGGATTCATTGAGGCAAAAGAAAAAGAAAAAAAGAGATCAAGACGAGGTGCGTGGAAAGGCAAGATCGAAAATACAACTTGGGACACAGTTAGGTGGAAACATAGAAGAAGCAGCTCAGAAATAAAATTTCACGCATGTAAAGAGAAAAGCCATATGGACTCATTGAGGCGGAAAAACAAACTTCAGATCCATAGGAAAAAAAATTAAGATCTATGAAGGTTGGTGGGTGTTATAGAGTATTTGATTTGTTGGAAAAATGAATTGATGGTTTTGTTGTATTTTAATATTGATGAATTTGTCTTTATGTCTAATCACTTATTTATTCATGTATGATGGGTGCAAGGTATTTGTAGTATAAGTGAAAATTATAGAAGTCTCATTAAATGTGGAAAGAAAAACAATTAATGGGGTTAAACTAGATTGGTTCTGAAGACTTTTGTTATATTGGAAATATGAATTTATGGCTTTCATTGTACTCCAATATTGATGATTTTGTTTAAGTATTTCAGTTAGTTATGTATAGCGGGGGTAAGGTATTTTGATATAAGTAGAGAAGTAAGTTTGTTTTCTCATTGTATTTATTTATTTATTTATTTTTTTATTGTAAAGGCAGAAAGAAGAATTATGAACGAGGTTTAATTAGGGTTTTAGATTGATTTGTTCTATGGATTTTTGTTAAAAACGAATTTACGGTTTTGTTGTACCTTAGTATGGATAAGTGTGTTTATATGTCTAGTTATCTAGATATTTATGTTTGAGGGGTATAATGAATTTTTGGAATGAAAATCATATGAGTATATCTTTTGTTAAATATGGGAAGAAAAATAATGAATAGGGTTTAATTTGGGCCATAGAAAGTTAGTTTGACTGATTTTGAAGATTCTTGGTTATATTGGAAAAAGGAATGGATTTTGGTGTACCCTATTATGGATGATGGTGTTTATATGTTTAATTATTTAGTTACTTATGTATGGTGGGTATAACGTAGCTTGGCAGATGGAATAGGGAACATAATATAAAGTAAATGTTTGGTATTATTAATTTGTAGTTTACAATTTAAAAGATGGAAACTAGGAAACGTTTGTGTAATCTGACAACTATCAAGTGGAAACTGTGAGAACCTTACATAGAGAGTTTAAAGTCTATACAG
>NW_015176111.1:80960-81138 GCF_001447785.1 Gekko japonicus | reverse complement strand
CAATATCACTTAGGATATATCTGTATCTATGTTGTTCTTTAGATTGTATGTGGTGTTTGTGTGGCATATTGAAAATCCAATAAACAAGTATTTAAAAAAATTAGTTCCCCAAGAGGAAATGGCTGGTTTGGAGGGTGGAGTCTATGGCATTGTAGCTGTCTGAAGTTCCACCCCTCCT
>NW_015176111.1:77705-77838 GCF_001447785.1 Gekko japonicus | reverse complement strand
CAATTAACTTAGTCAATTATGTTAGATTAATTATCATTTAACCATCCCTTTAACTGTTTAAAGAAATTCCCAGAGCATCCCCAAGTTATTTCAAGATTTTTCAGGCACAGATCAGAGTCCTTCAGACCTTATT
>NW_015176111.1:56966-77560 GCF_001447785.1 Gekko japonicus | reverse complement strand
TTTCCTTTTCTTTGCCCTCTTCTGGTTCCCCAAACTGTGTCCACAGAAATTTACGTGCTTTAAAAACAGAGTCAATCTTTTTTATCGTTAATCTTGAAAATGACGTTTTTCTGGGGTTAACCACCTGTAACTGATGCCATTTGTTTGTAAGAAAAGGATTAATTCTTTATAGTTCTTTCTCTTCTGTCTTATATCAAATGGAATATCTTTTAAAATCCTGATATTATTGCCCCCAATTTTCAAGGGTGTTCCCGAATTTGCTTTCAAAATAGCATCTCTCACGTGTCTCTTCAAGAATCTGACCACTATTTCCCCAGGAAGATTATTTTTCTTGATGTATGATCAATAGGACCTGTAGACCACATCCATCTCGCTGCAAAGGTATTCCGCTGTTAAATCTGTCATTGGGGCTATTGCTTCACTCAGCTGTTGCTTCAGATTCTCTCCTTCAATTTCTGGAACCCCTTGAAACCGTAGGACCAAATTTACATTATCCGTTTGTAGCTGTAAAAGCTTTGACTCTTCTCTAGCTTGGTTCATTTCTACCTTTTGCACCTTTTCTTAACTTTTTTAGTAGTGACGTCCATTTCCTTCATCTTCTCTCCCATTTGCTCTGTTGCTTTTAAGGATTGCGTTAGTTGCATCTGCTGTGCTGCCACACTCTGCCCAATTACTGACAGTTGTTGTTTAATGCCAGTGATCTCATCCAGCAAGGGGCGCAGGGAGTTAGCCAAGAGTTTTGAGAGCTCAGTGACCTCATCCGTTCGAGGACCAGCCCCTAGTTTTGATTTCAGTAGCTTCTCTTTCTCTGGTTTCTTCCCCGCCATCTTTTTGGATTTGTTTACTTTCAAAGAAGTTGCTAAAGTCTCTGATCTTCGCCCAAAAGCTTTTCTGCGCTCTGGAAACAGTTTCAATCACTTATTTTTCCGCCCCCCCTCTTTCCGTCCGTGTTTCGTCTATGCGTTTGGGAGGGGCCCTTCCCCCGCTCACTTGCCCGTAGCTCTTTAAGGGGGGCAGCTTTCTTTTAAAATCTTCATGCTCGCTTCAACCCGACTCGCCGTTGTTGGCCAGCTGGCCTCGCTCGGCATCATTTCTTATGCCCAATCTCCAACTCTTGTCCCAGTCAGCAGCACTCGTACCTTACGGTCACTCAGTGGCAGGACCTTCGGGGTGGAGGGGCACCTCAATTCTCTGGCTTTCAGCCATCCAAGAGGTCGCCCCTCAAAAGCCCCCTGGCTGGGAGCCTTTTACCAAGGCTCCGTGAGGGTCACAACCCGTCGGACCCCCTCCCACACGCTGGTGTGCAGTTTACATCCCTGGGTTGTCCGGGAGATGTGCCTGCCTGCGTGTTGCCATAAACCGGAACTGTTGCAATGCTGTTGTAAAAAGCAACTTTCGGTTTGGTATATGTTTGTTTATTTGTTTTGTTTTGTCTTTGAAAACTAATAAAGACATTATCATTTAAAAAAAGGAAAGGGCCTCCTGGCTTTGCCTTTTTACTGACAGAACCAAGCTTGGTTGCCTAGCAACAGTCACTGAGGGAAAAGTTAGTCCCACAGGAACCAAGCAGGAGAAGTGTCTTCGTCAGGAGAGACAGCTGGGCAGTTTATTATGACAGGGAACAGTGGCTGAGGTGGCAGTGGGTGGGGAAGAGGAGTGGACCCAGCACGCAGCCAATGGCATGTGATTACTCTTGAGTGGCGGTCAATGGCCAATGGCTGATGGAGCGCACAGCACAGCCAATGGGAGAGATGGAAATGGCCAAAACGTAAGGGAATTATATATATAGGATGCTGTTCCATGAAACTGTATACAAGGCAACCTGACCAAACCCAGCATTGACATTAAAGCTCCCTTCCCCCTGCATCCTGGTCTCACCATTTGTACCTTTCAAAGAGAAATTTATTCTTCTTTTGTATCACTCAGGGCCACCTTTCTGAAAGATTTACCCAACATGTCTGTGGTATCAATTCTTTTCCTGCTTTTATAAGTGACACCATGGTGTACAGCAGTACATTTTTATAGATGAAGGTTTTAAAACTGGTGTTTTATCTTTTCCCATTACTCAGCTTGGAGGTTGCTAAGCACCTTATCTGGATTTACACAGCTAGTTTTACTAGCACACCAAGCCTGGCTATAACCTTTGGCACATGTATATGGAATGTAAGTAAGTGACTGACTGCATTACTTGGCAGAAGATTATTTCTTTCAAAAATGTGAAAAAAACAGCGCTTTTATAGAAACTCCATATTTTTTCAAACTGAAGGAAAGTGAGAAAACAAGGCTTGTGAATAGGTTAATGTCTTTCTTAGATCAGTCATACATATAATCTTATTCCCACTTGCTCTCAGCATTCCTCCATCTTCCTTTTGTTAAAAACATAAGATGTCAGCTACTCAGAGGCTGAACTTTCAAAATGGATATTGTTCTGAAGGGACATTTAAGTGCCAGTGGTTTGTTCTTGGAGATTTTCAGTAATACACTTCTGATTAAATTGTTCTTCGCTTTTTAACCTGTTGTTCCTCTCAACAAATAACTTCTTGAAAATGCCTGACTATACTACTTTGAAGATCTCACATCTCTGCCAGAAAGGAGTGCTCAGGTGGCCCCATTTTTCTTACCTAACAATTTCTTAGATAAGTAGGTATAATAATGAAAGTTGTGAAAAGGCCTAGAGAGCCCTTTATTTATTTATGTATTTATTTATTTTGGGATTTATATCCCGCCCTACCCAAGCGGCCCAGGGCGGCAAACAAGCGGCAGTGCCGGAAATAAAACATAGATTGCATTAAAACATCAATAAATACAGGCTTTGGGGGGGGGATTTATATCCTGCCAGGTGTAGGCCACCCACTCAAAAGACTGATGAAATATATTTTGGAAAAAATTCTGTCCTAAAATCATCGCCTGCTGTGACATAAGAGGAAATAATTTTAATAGGGTCAATAACCCTTGCATACTCAAAACTGGGTCCTGATGTCAAATCATATGTCTTGAACACCACTCCATAATATTCATTTTTAAAATCAGGGATGTCTGCAGATCTCTGCATTAAACTAGGATTGCCAACCTACTGGTGAGTCCTGGGGATCCCCCAGAGTTACAACTGATCACCAGACTACAGAGATTTCTCCTAGAGAAAATAGCTGCTTTGGAGGGTGGAATCAATAGCATTATACCCCACTGAGATCCCTCTACTCCCCAAACCCTGTCCTCCCCCAGGATCTACCCCCAAATCTCCAGGAATTTCCTAACCTGAATTTGGCAACCAAAGAGTCTAAATTTTGAGCTCTACATTATGCTTCATTTCTCTCCTGTACACTCTGAAGTCAGATCAATTATATCCACAAAGAAGGACCTATAAAATGAACATCATCTGATGGTCCCCCCCCCCTCATCTTTTTTTTTAACAACATCATGCTTGATGAAGATTTCTGGAGAACTAGAAAGTTTGCACACTGTGTTTTACTATTTGGGTCAGTCTGAATAGCAAGGTGACCATGGAAATAATTTACTTTCACAATAATTTCAGCACAGAAGAATGTATTTATATCCCCTAATGCAGTTGTTTGGAAACTTGGGGGGAACCTACATTTCAGCTGGTTCAGAATGCAGCAGCCAGAATGTTGAGACTGGCTGGCAGAAACTGGGGCTAAAGGTGGGCACAATCATCGGGGTGGGGGGGAGAAAGAAAAATAAGGTCTTATTTCTGATAACAGAGCTCCTGACGATTCCTAGAGCTACCCAAAAGTGACAAGGGTAGCTCTAGCAATCACCAGAAACTCTGTGGTAATCCTAGCAATTGCTGTAGAGTATCTTTCCAGTTACCGTAGATTTTCCAATGATTTTTAGAAACAACTGATGTCACTAATGGTAGCCTCCTGTGTCTGGGTCCCTGTCTGCTGCTGGTTGCTGCACCATACATGGCAACCCTAGAAGAACCACCTCAATATGCTTGTACTCCTAGACTGTCTGGGAAGGCTCTGCTGTGGGAATGAAAATTATGGAGTATGTCTGGTGGGTACCCATATGCAAGCCTTCTTGGCAGCTGCTGTTAACCTTTGGAATTCCCTGCCCCAGGAACTAGATGTGACTCCCTTACTATAGTCCTTTTGGTGTCAGTTTTTGGAAATTTTGGAAGGCCTTTAAAAATTAGACTTAAACTGGCCTTAAATTTGATTGTTTTAACTTTTTCAAATTTTTGTTATAATTGTAGTAAGCACTTTTGCACCATACCAAGTGTTTGCATCGCCTTAAGTGTTTCTTTGATTTTCAAAGACAGCATTTAAATAAGCCATGTAAATAACTTTCTTATTATAACTAAAATATGCCTTCAGTTAAAAAAAAACACTAAAAATTGAGGCTTAATTTAATGGCTACCCTGTCACTTCAGTAGTAGAGGAACCTGGTTTAAATCCAGAGATTTTGGCTTTAACTAGTACATAGACTGGGATATCAGCCTGAATGCATGGTGAAAAATATTGTACCAGTGACCAGTGATCCCTCACCTAACAACAAAGGTATTTTATAGCATGGACGGCAATCTAGGAGAGGAGAAAGGAACAGAGAAAATAATCAGCTTAAGAACCAATTTAACAGTTTAATTATGAATGCTTTAATGTCTTTTCATAACCAGTTAATAAATACCTTAACAATAAATTGAATGTAAGCTTTTAATAGGCTTTGTTGGTTTGAAGGTAAACAAAAGAATTAGCAGCTCCAAGCATTGAGCAATAATTGTACACCACTTGATGCCAGAAGAAACAGCACATTTCAAATACATTTTATTTTTTTGGGTACCTTGCTGTAATAAACGCTTGTAATATTCCCCAGTTTCTGTGGTGTAAGATGCAGATCTTATTTATCACAGTATGTGACACATCTGGCACACGGATCAGGAAACAACTGTTTTACTTCATTTCTGTCATCACCTTCCAACAGATTTCCATCACATTCCAATTTGGACGAGAGACCACGGACTTTCTCTCCATAAGTTCTCCATTAACAGCTTCACAGCAACGAGAGCTCTTGCTTCCTTCTCCTTCCATGGCAATTAGACACCCCCAAGCAGGCTCTTTTTCTTTAATTGCAGAGAACATGTGAATTCCATGGCATTCCTCAAGGTCTCTCTGCAACATCTTCATCACATGTACCGTCACAGTGGTTGTTGCAGATTGTCGTTACCTTTCACTTACTTGCATCCCAAGGGTCAATTGCAGAATGTAGCTTACTGCTGCCTTCATTGCATTGCACCGACACATGTGTAATTGACAGTAAGGCTTTTGTTATGGCACAAAGGGTGTTTTGCAGCTGATGGAGAATGGATCATCTTTGGCACAAACAATGGCCAGTGTATCCAAGTCATTGAGACTTGAGCTTTGCAAGCTGTGTGAACAGCTATGCACTAATAAAGCTTGAAAAGCTTGAATTACACTGTAACCCACAAAAATTTTCAAATTAAAAAGCCATATTTAGAGGCCCCCTGTGGACTGTGATTTTATTTAATTTAATCCCCTCTCGTGGCCAATTAGGTAAGCACCTCACCATACATCCACACGCCAGGACCAAGAAGGGGAAAAGCATAAGCCGAGGTTTAAAACAGCATAGACAGAAATCATTTTCCTGCCCATAGTGCTGAAAATAATGTGGCTGTTGAAAAACAATAAAAATGCAAGAAAGAGGTATTTGCTTCTTCTTTTTAAATGGAGAACAGTTAATTTTTATAAATGTATACTGTTTCATGAACCACATAATAACTACAAACACTTCAATTCTACATGCAGAATGATAGTAAAATCTAAAAAATGAGGAGATAGCCCAAAATAATTTCTTAAGGTGCTTGATTGGAATGCTCAGCATGCACATACCAAATGTGGGCATCCTGTGCCAGTCATACAGTTCCTTTATTTACAATGGCAAATTATCAGTAATTTCTATAAAGCTGCCTCACATGAATGTAATAAGAGCTTTGTCTCTGTCTATTTGAAACAATAATTCATATAAAATCCCCAATAAAGTATTTGTTGTGAAAACCATTGGCAGCGAATAATGAATCATGGCTGTTCTTTTCATCAAAAAGCTCAAAGCTTCCTCCTTGTCTGGTGGTGGCAGACACCCACACAGACCATCCGGAAAAAGGATTAATAAAACCCATGATGGAAGTAAAAAGGTCAAAGGTGAGGCTTGAGCAGGGAAATGTTCTCTCCATGTGGAAAGGAAAAGTGTGACGATTTTTGCTGCTCTACAGTTACTTGCTGTTCTACTTTTCTGTGGTATTGTGCAAATGACTGAAAAAAATGCTACCTGTTTTAATCACATGATCTCATGCACTACATATGACCACTGAATTGGGCCAGTATTTTAAAATATGGTGTCATAAAAATGGTGCCAGGAAAACACAAAAAAAAACCTATGAGAAATTCTGATCATGTTATTAGAAGCAGTTTATTCAAAATTGGTGATTACTTAATACAAGAATAAATCCCCAAATATCACCTTTAATGTCACCATTACATGCTTATCATGACTAACCTGAGAGGAGAAATAGTGACTTTATAATATATCAAGATATGATCAATAAGCATGGGAAAATTAAATCTTGGCTAGCTATTAATGAAGGAGGAAAAAAGATACAATAGTTAACATATCTTCAACTTTCATCGAGGCTTAAAGATATGCATCGAGAAGGAGAAAGACTAAGAAATGTGACTCAGTTTGAAAAGATAATATTGAACAAAAACTATCATCTTCTAGGACATATCTACAAACTTTTTCTATAATATGACACAGAAACAGAACAAGTCAAGACATGTATGGTAAAATGGTCACAAAATTTTGGGAAGGAGATTTCATTTCAGCAATGGGAAAAGTTATGGACGAAAAATATAAAATTTACAGCAAGTCAAACAGAGAAAATTGGTATAATTTTTTTTCCACTGGTACATTACCCCAAAGATGGATAAAAACTATAAAGGATTGCATTGGAAGGGTAAAGCAGTAGATGGTACCTTTTACCATATGTAGTGGGCTTGCAAAAAAGCTAGTAAATATTGGATAGAAATATATACTGAAATTTAAAAAGTTTTGAATATAATATTTGCTATGTTACCAGACACAATGCTAGTAGAAATTCCACCAGCGAATCCAGAAAGAACAATGCATGAACTGCTCAGATACATGTTAACTGCAGCAAGAGTAGTATTTGCAGCAAAGTGGAAAATCGACAGTTTTCCAACTCTTGAGAACTGGGTAAGCAAAATGTAAGAATATGCAGTTATGGCAAAACTGACAAATTACGTTAATCAAAGACCAAAAGATGAATTTGAAAATAACTGGCAAATCTTCTATGAATACTATAACTAATCTCTACAGTCATAAATTTGAATGGTTTAATATTATATGATAGTTTTAATATAAAAGGATATCATGACTTTTTTTTACAATAAACTGTTATGTTAAAATGTTAAAATTATATACAACATTTCTATGAGGCTATTAACGTCAAGATGTCAAAAACAGATGGTGAGAATACACAGAAGAGCCATACACTAGTAACAAAGAAGCCAAACCTCAGGATACCAAGGAAAGGGAAGTTGAGAAAGAACCAGCCATCCTTGAGGAAGAGATCATGTAGGCAATAAGGCAACTACCAAACTACAAGGCTCCAGGTGTTGGCATCATCTCCACAAAATTGTTGAGGCCTGTACCACCTGCAATTATCAGAGCCCTGTGTCAGAAAATTTGGGAAACCAACACATGGCCAAGGAACTGGAAACACTTAGTGAGAGAGAGAAGATTTTATTGTATTTAGCCATAGGCCATTACAAACCACAGACAGAGAAGAACACAATAAAACGTAAAAATTGTATAAAATAAGATACAGTCCAACATTATAAATCCATAAAACCGAGGTTATGAACAGTTAATTAATTAATTCACAACATACCCACTAAAATCAGTATTAGCTAGGAGCAGCGTTGGCCCGTATTTGCCGTGCAGCCAAGGCAAATAAAGCCATTCTATTGGAAACATCGGCATTAGCATTGGCTAGCAAAAATATAATCTTCTCTGGGACTGAATAAAAGCTTAAAACTGATAAAATACCAGATAAAAATTTTGACCTAGGCTGGGAGTACAATGAGCAATCAAAAATGCAATGGGAGAGATCCTCAATAGCAGAAGAGCCACAGATACATAAACGCTGTGCCTTGGGTGTTCTATTATAACGGCCGACCAACACGGCCGTAGGCATTGATTCAAAGCGCAAAGATGTAAAAGCTGCTCTAAGGTTATGATTATCTATATTAACCAGATAAGGTGATCTAAAATGATCAGTCTTAAATGATTTAAATCAGGTAGCAGACTTTGTTTTTAAAATTAAGTGTCTATCTAGCAGAGCATCATGCCTAAATACCCATTCTCTGAGATCTGAGTTATTTGTTGAGGAGCTAAGGAGGTCATCAGGAATGGAATATCTTAGTAGTAGGTTATTGAGGAAACAAGAACGATCTAAGTCTTTAGATAGCATTGAATTAAAGGCCAGTTGGCTGAACGAATCAGTGCTTAGTGTTTATTCCACTACCAAAAAAAGGAGACTCCAAAGACTGCTGCAATAATCGCACAATCACTCTCATCTCTCACATTAGCAAAATTCTGCTTAAAATTATACAACAATGCCTGGCACCAACCATTGAAAGGGAATTACCCAGATGTCCAAGCCAGCTTCCAAAGGCGGTGTGGCACTCGTGACCATATAGCAAATCTGCACTGGATCATGGAGAAATTTCATGAGTATCAAAAGATTATCTACTTACATTTCATTGATTACAAGAAAACTTTTGACTGTGTCTATCATGACAAACTGTGGAGAGCCCTACAAAACCTGGGGGTGCCAGCACATCTGGTTGATGCAATCATTGTATACAAACCAGGAAGCCACTGTACGAACACCAGATGGAGATACTGATTGGTTCAAGATAGAGAAAGGAGTACAACAAGGTTGCATTCTTTCACCTCTCCCATTCAACCATGTGCTGAAAGAATCATGAGGAAGTTAGAGCTGGAAGAGTAAAAAATCGGGGTAAAGATTGGAGGAAGGAATATCAACAATGTTCGATATGCTGATGACACAACTCTCCTCTCAGAAACTAAAGAAGGCCTGGAATACCTGATCAAGAAAATCAAAGAGGAAACTGAGAAGTTTGGCCTCTTCCTAAACTTTGAATGACCAAGTTTATGACCACCAAGAAGAGAAATGTTAAAATAACGGTTGACAATGAAGAGATCGAATGTGTGGAAGAATTCACTTTCTTAGGATCACAGATCAATCAAAACAGCGAATGCAGTCCAGAAATAAAATGTCAAATCACGCTGGGTTGCACAGCAATTATGAGCATGAATTGAGCAAGGACATCAGCCTAGCAACCAAATGCAGATTAGCCTGTGTCATTGTCTTCCCCATTGCAACCTATGTCTGTGGAAGTTGGACCATAAAGAAGCAAGACGGGAGGAAAATCAACTAAATTGAGCTGTGGTCCTGGAGAAGGCTCCTGCACATTCTTTGGACAGCAAAGGTGACAAACAAGCAAGTATTGGAGCACATAAAAAAAGACATGTCATTGGAAGGAAAAATCATAAAACTGCAACTGACTTATTTCAGCCATGTCATGTGGAAGAACTCACTAGAAAAGCAATTATGCTTGGATTGGTAAGTGGCAAAAGGAAACTGAGCTGCCAAAGAACACAATGGCTAGACACCATAAAAGTTGACACTAGCTTGAGCATGGAACAACTCAAAGAAACAGTGCAAGATCAGAAAACATGGAGAGAGCTGGTCCATAGAATTTCCAAGAGTTGGATAGGATTGAATGGCTAACAACAACAACATTAATGTTTTATTATAAAATAGATAAAATTGATAAGATAGGATAAAAATGATAATACATTATGAGAAAATGGTAGAATAAATTGAGTAGGTTGTTACAGTTGCTTTTAAATCTACCATCTCATATATTCATTGTATATACACATGTATTTTAATCAAAGATTATCCCTTATATCTGCAAAATTGCCCCCTGTATTGTGTTTTTGTAATCATACCTTTTATTCCTTTTCCCATATTCCTTTTCTTTATTCTGTATTACATAAAAAAGCTAACATTTATTTTAAAAACTGGTGCTTCCATTTTTTAAACACATAAATCAAAAGCAGTTGCTCTAAAGATTAAATCTTTCTCAAACTGCGTATCACAACTGATTAATCTGGCATTCCCTTCTTTTTTTTGTGGCACTTCCCTTCTTTTGCCAGGAATGTAGATTAAAAAAAAAATGTGTGTACATACCTGGAAGTCATGTTGATTTCTGATGACTGTCCCCTGCTGGAGGCCTGGAGGATATTCAGAAAGGTGGCTGAATGAAGCCTGCCCTTGTCCTCCCAACTTGATATTCCAAGGAAGTCCCCCATCCAAGTACCAACCATAGTCAACCCTGCATAGCTTCTGAGACTGGACAAGATCAAGCTTGACTGGCCTATCCAGGTTAGGGCTGAAATGTAGAATTTTTTAACTTTGGAAAACTTCTTTTCCCAGAGTAAAAGTTTCCGAGAGATTTATGGAGCAGCAGTTGTTAACACTGTAAAATAGTTGGCAAAAATGTAAGTTGTCTACGGAATGTTATTAGCCTGTCCCTTTAGAAAGTCAGACCAATCCCAAAGCTGAAACAAGCAGCCCACAGGAAGGTTTAATACTCTACTCAGCCACTGTGCTGTCAAAATTATACTCTAATGTACTGTGAAGATTGCTGGGAAAAAGATCAACAACCTCAGATATGCAGACGGTACCACTCTAATGGCAGAAAGTGAAGAGGACCTTAAGAGCCTCTTACTGAGGATAAAAGAGGAGAGCGCAAAAGTGGGCTTGAAGCTCAACATCAAAAAAACTAAGATCATGGCATCCGCCCCCATCACTCCTTGGCAAATAGAAGGAGAAGTCGTGGAAGTAGTGACAGACTTCACGTTCCTGGGATCCCAGATCACCGCAGATGGTGACAGCAGCCATGAAATTAAAAAACGCCTGCTCCTTGGGAGGAAAGCGATGGCGAACCTAAACAGCATGATAAAAAGTAGAGACATCACCCTGCCAACAAAAGTCCGCATGGTCAAAGCAATGGTATTCCCAGTAGTCATGTATGGCTGCGAGAGTTGGACTATAAGGAAGGCCGAGCGCAGAAGAATAGATTCTTTTGAACTATGGTGCTGGAGAAGACTCTTGAGAGTCCCTTGGACTGCAAGAAGAACAAATCAGTCAATCCTAAAAGAAATCAACCCTGAGATGCAACGAACATGAAATTGAGCCAACTTCAGAGGACGGCGGAAGATCGGAAGGCCTGGCGTGATCTGGTCCATGGGGTCGCAAAGAGTCGGACTAGACTGTGCAACTGAACAACAACAACAAAACTGTGAAGTCTACACACAAAACTGTTCTGGTGAACTGTATATACACACAAGTGGTGAAAAGAGTGATAGAGGGACAGGAATGAGGTAGAGAGGGATCATCAGATTCCTGTTTGTCTGGTAAATGTATCTATGCAATGGAGACAGAAACTCTGGTCCTTTCCACACTTGGATCTCATCCCTGGTTTTATCAGAGTTGAACTCGTGACACAATACATTGCATTTATCCCTGGTTATGACAAGCATCCCTTTATCCTGGGACAAGTGTGGGGCAAAACCAGGGTGACCTCAATGTAATGTGGAAACAAAAAGTATCCTGAGATAATTACAGGGGTGAACTCGAGTGAATATAAAAATACCCTGAGATAATTACAGGGGTGAACTCGAGTGTAGTGTAGAATGTAAGTTTGGGGACAGGTCTGAACCAGGATTTGTCTAGTGTGGAATCACCCTCTTTCTAAAGGGAATGTTTATGACTTCTCCTCTGTCCCTTCTGGCCCTGGAAAGGAGAGCCGGAAATTCAACAAAGTGTTTTTCTAAACTGCATTTCTTCCCCTGCTACACTTGTAATTGCTCTGTAAGGGAGAATGGGACCTTTAATACCTGCATGCCTCTGGGCTCACTGAGTAATGAGGGGAACATATTTATTGGTACAAAGGCTGGTGTTTATTGATACTGCCCATTTTTCACAAGTTTTAGGACTCAGTAGGGAAGGCCCATTGACTTTAAAGAACATGTTTTACAATCACGCTGTTTCAAGATTTATACAGCATAACACATTTAGCTGTTAAATAGTAAATAAAAGGCATTGGTAAATACCGAGCCTCCCTCAGCCACATCCTTAATTATCTGATTTATAAAGTAAATCACTGTCTCGGATTGGGGATTTCTGTTTACACATGTATATGTGTTGATCAATTTAATGAGGGCTGATAAAAACCAAACACCTTTATACAATCTAGCCACCTTCTTTCAAATAAAGCTACTAAGAAATATCAAAATACTTTGTTCATTTTTTAACATCTTCTTTTGGTCAAGAAATTTGGGGCTGGCAATCTTCCTATGTCTTTTCCAGTAGGATTCTCAGTAGACCTGGATAGGATTGCTTGCTTAGTTGTTAAACCTTTGCAATATAGCCACAGAGAGTGTGCTAGACTTCTGGTTATGTAAATTTTACCCAAAGCTATGTTTTCAAAAGATTCACTTTGAGAAAATGGATCCATTTGTTGAGTCTCTCAGACTTCCATGCCTGGAAAAGTTGAGTGTCCTTGGGGAATGTTCCAACCCCCAATTTCTGTGATTTTTTTAGGAGGTCTGGATGGCGCTGAATACACATACACAGTATGTGCCATAATGGATCATGTCCCTCTCTCTATTCAGATCTTCAGCTCAATGTGTGGATGTCAAGAGGCAGTATGCATACTCCCATATCCTTCAATTTTAGAAGGTCTAAAGTTTGGGAGAAAAAAATTAACAGGTTTCCCAGCCAATGTAAGTTGTATATTCACCATGGGATCCAATTTAGAACAATGCAATTAAAGTACAACAGACAAAAACATTTTTTTCAAGCCATGGGCTGTGGCTCCAGACATAGGTACATACATAACAGTGGCATTTATTACTCTTTCTGTGTTCAGAAACACAGTGTCTTCCAATGAAGCATGTTAGATACAGAGCGGTTTGTAAATTCTCACATGCAGAAATGATTTAACTATGTTCCTTTAACTGGCAAAAACACAGCAGCTCCCCTCCCCAGTAACTAAACAATGAAGAAAAAAATAAGAACATGGTATCTAATATTTATATTACATTGGAAATCTGGTTTTCCACTACAAGAACAAAAATATCAGTCTCACATTAAAATTAAAGATCAGACTGTGCATTATTGAACTAATAATCTTGGAAGAGGGTAATGTATCACCCACCAGCCATGACATCACCTGCAGATCAAACGCTTTTTGTGCCAAGGTAGAAACCTACAGGGATTTGCCATCTTTCGCAGATGCATATTTACTATCTGGTACTGATGTGTTACTAAATTTACTGATCCAGAGAGGATGGAAAATTCAAGAGCAGGAAAAAACTGGTTTGGATAGACAAGTCCAGGATTTTGTCCACAGAACTGTAAACCAGCAAGGAAATGGAAGCTAAAAAGCAAACTCTAGTTAAACCTCAGAAGACTTTCCCTCATGGCCAACACTGCAAAGTCAATTCCTCCTCACAGTGCTGCAGAACACAGTTTGAGTGCAAAGCTCTAACATGTCCCTGGTCACACGGGCCAGATAACACGGGGGGGGAGGCGTGGCTGTTTGCCCGGGAGCAAAATAAAGCGCGGTAGCCCGATCACATGGTCCCCCGAGGCTTCGCGCTTAGGCTGTTAGCTGGCGATGACACGATGATGCTGGAGCATGGCAAAGAAGCGGCGTGGCAAGCGTTTCACTTTTGTGTGCATGCGTAGTTCCGCAGAGCAGCACTGCTTTCAGTTATGTGTTTGTGCGCATGCGCTTACAAAAAACATCTGGTTTGCGATGGGATGTGGATGGGTACCGGATGCCATGGGACTCTAGAGCTCCCGTGATCAGATGCCTGCCCCTGACCCGCATTTTCCAGATACTGGGCCCCATTCACACGGAGAAGTTGCTGTGCTAAAGACATGAATGTCAGGTGGATTTTCGGTGCATGATCACACCACAACATCCGGGAAGCGTAGTACACCCATGGCCAACCCTGCCGAAGATGTGCAATAAAAAAGTTGTTGCACTTTCCCCAAAGAATCTTGGGAACTGTAGCTTCCTTTAATCTCTATTTTAAAAATCTGTAAACTCATTCATAGAACTACAGTTCCCAGACTTCCCAGAAAAAAGAGGAATAACTGTTTATGAAGTCTAATAGTGAAATATACATTCTCCCTTTAAAAAAATAATTACTGCAATTGCCTTTGGAGTCCTGCAGGGTTTTTTTTTTACTATGAACTGGCCCATATTCCCTATTTAATATACTCCCCAATGCTGAATATTGCTGCTTTTGGCATATTTGTTCCTTTTTATTTGTTACTTTTGAAGTATCTCCTCTTCCAAACAAAAAGGCCTTTAAAAATGTTTGGCAATCTTCATCATGCATTTTCCCCCAAGGTGTTAGGCTGGGCTCTTCCCCAACCATAGCAATAGTTAGTGTAGTTGGCTATCGTGTTTTAAGGTTTGTTATATATTTAAGTAAGCTTTTTTACCATTTTTAATGAAAATGTGCTTAAAAATATGGTGTTTTTGCTTCACACTGTACTTCCTATCCTTTTTATTATCTGATACTATTTTAACGTCCTCCACCTTGTTTTTCTTAGGAAATCAACAAACTGATGTGATGAGTAGAAGGGAAGAAAATATATGTTATAATAAGGTTGCCATCCTCTAGATGGTTGCCTGGAGGTTGCCTGGAATTACAACTGGTCTCCCAACTACAGAGATCAGTGCCCCTGGAGGAAAATGGCTGATACGGAAGGTGAACTCGGTGGCATTATATCCTGCTGATGTCCTTCCCCTCCCCAAACTATGTTCTCCCCAGGGTCCACCCCCAAATCTCTAGGAGCTTCCCAACCTGAAGTTGGCAACCCTAGTTATAAAGGATCATCACCCACTTCTTGTCCTTTCACAGTGCCACCCTCAGTAGAGCTGCTACTCCATTCCTCCCCCATGTAGCAATCCTGACCTTTTTTTTTGGGCCAACTTCTCATCATTTCTCAAATGGGGACATCGAGTTACCCCTAAACAGAATTACTGTTTTAAGCCTGTTGACTTCATGGCTCAGGCTATATGGAGTGGTGGCACTGGGAAAGGGAATCAGAGGCAAACATATTATTCTTGTGATTAAACTATGGGCAAAAATGACATTCCTATTCATTCCTTACCCTGTGTTGATTTCTGCTGTTACATCACACTTATCATGCCACTGCCAAGGGCTTTTGGAAACACCCAGTAAAATTCAGAGGCCCTTCACATGTGGCAGAAATCTGCACAGTATAAAGTAGAGCTTGGTGGTGGAAAACTGACTACAAGAGTACTGTTTTTCCCAACAGCAGTTTGTTGTGTAGCATACACTCCAGCTCTGTGTAGCAACGGTACTCGGGAGTGGGTGGCTGAAGGACTCTCTCTCTCTTCCTTTGTGTGTGTGTGTGTATATACAGAAGCTTGGGAAAAAGTGGCAAATGGACTTAAAGAATCCGGAAGGCTAAACATAGAGCCATTTTACTATGGGACAGGATACAAATTGATAAATGTGAGAACCACCATGCTAGTAAAAAAACCAAAATCAAACTGTAGATTTACTAGTTACTGCCTCACAAGACTATGACTTTGCGTTACTAACTCTGAAATTTGTGGGCCTATTCCAGAGTAAGTCATGATGATGAGGAGGATGAGGAGGAGGATGACAATGAAAGAGTAAATCATCTAAGGCTGTGATCAGATGTGCCATTTGGTGCAGAGGGGAAGTGAGCCTATTTCCCCTGGTGGAAACTGACACGGCGTTGCACAAGCACACACCCTTTGTAGCTGCGGGCTCAGCCTGGCACTGTGTGATCAGATGGCATGTGTGGGTGAGATTTTTGTTTTGCCTTTTGTTTCTCATGAGCATAAATGAGGAATTGCACCTCCGCATGGAGGGTTTCCCTTGGAGTATGCGGTTACACGCACACAGCTAAGTGAAGGGGGAAAAACAGCACCAAGTCGGGATGGAATGAACAGACCATCCCAATGGCTTAAGTGTGTGCTTGAGCGATCAGACAGGGGAAAGTCTGTCCATGGCCAATCAGCAAGCATTAGCACCAGACTTTCCCCAGTATCTTTTAACTCCGCTTTAGTGGCAGGGCAGTATGGGGTGCCAATGGCTGCAGGACCTTTCCCAGATGTTGCTGTCTGATTGTGCCCTTTAAATCCATCAGGCATTCATAGCTGAGTGGGATCTAAAGGCACATCTGACCGTGACCTAAGAATTATGGATATTATCTAATAAAATACGTTTTAAATATCATGTTGATATAGCAGTCAACATATTCATTTCACACAATTATCCAGATCTGAAGGCTGCCACCTCGTGTAGGTTGAATGACTCCATACCATAATTTAGTTTGCATTTCTTAAGAAGAGGTCTGATGGATTGGAATGAGGGTCCATGTAGTCTAGCATTCTCTAGATAGCAAGGTGTCTCTGGTAAGTTACAATCAGGCCATTACGGCAACAGTTCTCCTAATTTTCCTGTTGCTCAGAGATATATATGGTTTCTGAACAAGGAGGGTCATTTAGTTATGAAGCCTGGTAGCTAGTGATAGGCAAACACTCTTCTAGTGATAGGCAAATAAGAGCCAGTTTGGTGTAGTGGTTAGGAGTGTGGACTTTAATCTGGGAGAACCGGGTTTGATTCCCCACTCCTCCACACACAGCTGCTGGTGTGACCTTGGATCAGTTACAAGTTCTCTCAGAGCTGTTCTCTCAAAAGTAGTTCTCGAAAGAGCTCTTTCAGCCCCATCTCACAGGGTGTCTGTTATGGGGAG
Source organism: Gekko japonicus (assembly GCF_001447785.1). Classification (NCBI taxonomy): domain Eukaryota; kingdom Metazoa; phylum Chordata; class Lepidosauria; order Squamata; family Gekkonidae; genus Gekko; species Gekko japonicus. The sequence goes on along the minus strand of NW_015176111.1, from coordinate 60,570 downwards.
GGGAAGGGAAAGGCAATTGTAAACCACTCTGAGACTCCTTCAGGTAGTGAAGGACAGGGTATAAATCCAATCTCTTTTTCTTCTTCTTAAATGGAAATCTGACAACAAAATTGTGAGCAGCATCCTTTAACAGGCCAACAAAAGTTTAATGTTTGAACATGTTTATACATTCTATTTCAAATGGCTTGTGCATGCACATTCTTGCACTTCTTTCCCACGGCTATGCCCTCACTCATTCATGATCCACCCAACTCACCTAACAGAAATAGAAGTAGTTTATGAACCTGTTCTATCAAACTGGCAGTGTGTGAGGGCATGTGGGGTGGAACAACATGGGCTGCGGTCACACAGAGCATTTGCCGCACTGACGATACAGATGGTAGGCGGATTTTCCGGGCGCAATCACACCGCAACATCTGGGAAGCGTAGAGCTCCCGTGGCTAACCCGAGGCTTCCTGTCGAAGATGCGGAGTAAAAAACTAGTACCTCTGAGGTACTAGTTTCCAGAAACCACAGGCCAAGGGTGGGCATCTGATTGTGTTTCCGGTGGACTTACGTGGCATCCAGCGCCCATCTCCGCAGGTTGCACAACAGCGCCCAACAGCGCATGCGCACAAAGAGCGATTGCTAGTGCAATCGTGTGGCGCGGCTTCTGTGCCGCGCTGCCGGATACCCGTCTGGTCAGCATCTCCCCCCTAACCACGGGACCTCGACCAGGACATGTGCTCGGGTGGCTGCGCATTAGTTTCCTCCAGGGCAATTAGCCATGCCTCCCCCGCGCGATATCCGGCCCATGTGACCGGGGCCATGGTTTTGTTTCCCTGGTATTCCAGCCTTGCCTATTTTACCTTCCTGATTCCCAAGCCAAACATATTTCTGTGGCATATTGGATGGCAAATACTTTGCACGCTCTTGCACTGCTGCCTGAGAACTGTTTTTGATCTAGTAAGGCTGAGCCTATGACACGATTATGAATGCCAACAAATGCACAGGTGCCAAAACAACACATATATTTGAAATGCTGATGAAAAATAGTTAATTCCCCCAGAAAAGTCCAGGGTATGTGAGGTCAGAAGATGTGTGTAAACTGGGGTTAAGTTAGTCATTCTGGAGATATGCTGCCACTACTCATGTTTAAATAAAACCTTTGTTCACTTGATCCAAGCAACCCAGTAAATTGTGACCATGTGAGCTCACTGTCTAGCTGACATACTGAATTCTGTCAACAACAACAACAAGAAGAACAATAATGTGCTGCCAAGTCACAACCAACTTATGATGACCCCTTCATGGGGCTTTCAAGGCAAGAGATGAGCAGAGGTAATTTGCCGTTGCCTTCGTCTTCACTGTCCTGGTCTTCCTTGTCGATGTTGTAATATGCAAGGTCTGGAGTGTAGCCTTATGAAGAAGATCTGAAGATCACCCTACAGGGGGACAGCTGAAGGACTGGTAGTTAACATAGATTAGGGACTACATACAATGTCAAATTATGTCCTTGCTGTCTCCTGACTGGCTCTTCTGGAGACTTCCTGCTCCTTCAGATCTTCCTTCCTGTTGTTGTTCGTGCTTCAACAGTTAGGTTAGATAAGCCAGTCGAATCCGACTCTAGGGTTGCGGTGCTCATCTCCGTTTCAAAGCCGAAGAGCCAGCGCTGTCCGAAGACGTTTCCGTGGTCATGTGGCCGGCATGACTAAACACCAAGGCGCACGGAACGCTGTTACCTTCCCACCGAAGTGGTCCCTATTTATCTACTTGCAATTTCTTGCTTTCGAACTGCTAGGTTGGCAGGAGCTGGAACTAGAGACGGGAGCTCACCCCATCTTGCGGCACCCGGGTCTTGAACTGCTGAACTACTGACCTTCCACAGCCTGCAGTTCAGTGTCTTAACCACTTGAGCCGCCACATCCAAGCAAGCCAGTAAATTGTGACCATGTGAGTTCACTGTCTAGCTGACATACTGAATTCTGTCAACAACAACAAGAAGAACAATAATGTGCTGCCAAGTCACAACCAACTTATGATGACCCCTTCATGGGGCTCTCAAGGCAAGAAATGAGCAGAGGTAATTTGCCGTTGCCTTCGTCTTCACTGTCCTGGTCTTCCTTGTCGATGTTGTAATATGCAAGGTCTGGAGTGTAGCCTTATGAAGAAGATCTGAAGATCACCCTACAGGGGGACAGCTGAAGGACTGGTAGTTAACATAGATTAGGGACTACATACAATGTCAAATTATGTCCTTGCTGTCTCCTGACTGGCTCTTCTGGAGACTTCCTGCTCCTTCAGATCTTCCTTCCTGTTGTTGTTCGTGCTTCAACAGTTAGGTTAGATAGTGAAAAGTACTAGTTAAGGTTCTCTCTCTCTCTCTCTTCTATGTTCTATAACAGTTTGTTCTTCTTTAATAAACCTACTTATTTTTCTCTAAAAAATCAGTACTCCACTTCCTTTGCATATTTAAACTCTGCCAACAGTTGATTTCCTACCCAAGTAGTAAGTCTTCCTTGGTGGCTTCCCATCCAAGTAGTAATCATACATAACACTGCTTACCTTCCAAGCTCTGACAAGCTCAGGCTACTCAGGGCTAGTTAGGCTGCTAGGCCGCCAACTGTGCAGGTGCAAAACCATTCAATACGTCTTTTAAATGATGAACAAATGGGATCATGTGGTGTGCGGGCTCAAGAGAAAGCAGACATTGCCGGCATGGTAAGTTTAGGTTTCAAGTATTTGCAAAAATGGAATTGTCACTAATAATAGCCGTTGTCTTCCATGAAATTAGTTAACACTTTTTCATGTCCTATAGGCTGGTGGGTATCTTGGTTAAGGGGAATTTCACATTACCCTTCTAAAACCATTATTGTACCATCTTGGAATAAACCGGTACAGGGATGGCCGTTTCACATAGGCTTTCCCCTACCTGTGAGGAGCTGTCTCTGAAGCGGTTTGTCATTTCAGACTGCGCCGCTTTGTTTTCCCGCCCTTTTTCACCCGCGTGGGTGATCTCTGTCTTTTTTTTAAAAAGTTATTTTAAGAGCACTATGGCGCTGTAACACAACCCCAAAACAGCGCAATAGAATCCCCATTGGGATGCCTGGACCACTGAGATACATGAGATCACTACATCTGCCACGTGGAAAAAAGTGGAAGCTCAGGCACGCACAAACACACTTCTGGATTTGATTTCTGGAATGTTAGGAAGGGAGGAAGGGATGCTGTCTGGGTTTGTAAACTGCCTTATTTCCCCCCCCCCTTCCCTCCACCATGACTGCACTCTCTTTCAGGATGCCTGGAATTTAAAAATCTCTTCCTTTAACTTTTCTCCTTCAGGCACCTTAAATCAAACTGCTTCCCCCCACCCCACGCAGTACTTAGGGACAGGACAACAGGCTGCCTTTTCGTTCCCCTCTTTCCCAGCCTCCGTTTTACAAGTAGCTATCTTGCCCAAGGAGAATTCCAGGAACTCAAAACCTGTGGCAGGATTTTAAAATTCCCCCCTCCCGCTTTTCCAAACCACACTAGCTCCTTCCAGCCTTGCAAACAGCATCCTCCTCTTGATGGCAGGCATATAGGGATGCCATGCCTCCAGGTGGGACCTGGGTATCCCCTGCAC